>NC_090266.1:921269973-921572390 GCF_040414725.1 Anabrus simplex | reverse complement strand
ATATTTTCGGTACCTCTGATATGCCTGACATCGAATTGGAACGCAGAAATACGGATGGCCCAACGGGCTATACGACCAGTACGACGCGGCCTACCTAAGACCCAGCTTAAGGCTTGATTATCTGTCTCCAGGTCAAATTTGACGTGTTCCAGATAGAGACGGAACTTCTCTAAGGCGAATAAGACTGCCAAACCTTCGAACTCATAGATGGAATACTTGGCTTCTTGAGCCGATAGAGTCCTAGATGCATAGGCGATGGGTCGCCTCCCTAGTTCAGTCTCTTGAAGAAGGACTGCAGCTACTGCTGACGACGACGCGTCGGTTTGGACGATGAATTTCTTCGAGAAATCAGGCATAGCAAGTACAGGGGCATTACAGAGAGCTAATTTAAGATCTTCAAAAGCGGCTTGTTGAGAAGGTCCCCACTCGAATTTGATGCCTTTCCTACGAAGAAGGTTTAAGGGCGCCGCTCCATTAGCGAAGTTAGGAATAAACTTCCTGAAGAAATTCACCATACCAATGAACCTGGCGATACCTTTAATGTCCTTGGGAGGTTTAAAATCACGGATGGCCTGTGTTCTAGAATGATCGACTGCTACCCCATCAGGTGATACAATATGCCCTAGGAATGACATAGAGGGCTTAGCAAAGGCAACCTTGTACAACTTAACAGTTAACCCAGCCTTACGAAGGCGATTGAGAACTTCTCGCAGGTGATCTAGATGTTCTTCAAAAGTCTCTGAAAATACGACGACATCATCCAAGTAGTGACATAATTACTCAAATTTGATGTCGGAGAAGACCCTATCTAGTAGCCTAGTGAGTACAGCTGCTCCCGTGGTGAGCCCGAAAGGCACGCGGTTGTATTCGTATAAGTTCCAGTCCGTGGCAAACGCTGTGAGGTGTTTAGACTCTTCGGCAAGGGGAATTTGATTATAGGCCTGATTCAGGTCCAAGATAGTAAAGAACTTGGCCTTACGGAACCATGAAAAACAAGAATGAAGGTCGGGAAGGGGCACAGATTGTAACACCAGCTTCCGATTGAGAGCCCTATAATCAATTACAGGCCTGAAGCCTCCTTGGGGTTTCGGGACTAGAAAAATAGGCGAAGAATACCATCCTTCAACATTTGATCGATGATTTCTTTCAATGCCTTCATTTTAGGTGGAGATAGCCTATATGGTGGAAAACGGACAGGAATCGAATCCGTGACCTCAATTTTGTATTCAATAAGGTCAGTAACACCAAGAGTATCAGAGAACACCTCTGGAAATGACTGACATAATTTACGAATACTATCAGCCTGCTCCTCAGGTAGATGTCTAAGGTCTAACAACATCTCATCCTGGGTAGGCGAAATAGATGAACATGACACAGAATTACACTTTAACAAGGGAATTTTATATTTGGACGCAAATTTGAATGTGCACGACTTACACTGAAGATCGAGCACAAGACCAGTGTGAGAAATGAAGTCCGCTCCCAGTATGATGGGGCAAGACAAGTGCTTAGCCACAAACAGTTTGGTTTTCCATGTAAATTTAAAAATACGAATTTTGACCAGTAAGGAACCTAGAATTTCTAATGGGGATGAATTAGCCGAAACATATTGAACAGGAGAGGAGACATAGTCAGGTAGTTTACAAACAGACTTAAATTTTGAATACCATTGGTCCGAAATAATTGAACAAACACTACCTGAATCTAATAGAGCGGTTATAGGCTCGTTATTTAACTCAATCTTAAGAAAAGGAATAGGTGCGGGGGTATCCGCCGCAATCCTAAGACATTCTTTAGGGCATTCAAAAGATGAATTTGAAGACTGCTCGTTCCCTGAATTTACAACCTGTTTACCAGGGGCTGAGTCCCGGGAAGATGGATTAGTCGACTCAGCCGAAGCCACTAGTCACTTTTTATTATTGGCATAGGTGGAATTTGCACCAGAAGTTGAGCAGGAGGGGGTGCTATTTGAGTTTGGGCAATTCTTGGCGATATGTGAGAAAGCCCCACATTTAAAACAGCCTTGTGATGAACCAGCCCCATTCCTTGTCCCACTCGACTTGATCAGTGGACACTTATTGCGCAGGTGGTCAGGCGACCCACAAGCATAACATTTACGAGGGGTGACTGATCGGCGAGGTGGAGGCCGAGTATTACTAAAGGAAGGCGGGGGTTCTTTCGCTACACGCAAAGAATCGGCGTATCTAACTCCTTCTGCTGAGACGGCCAATGCTTCAAGTTCAGAGAAAGTTTGCGGGCACGCCGCGAAACACAAATATGACCTATAGGGAGGTGAAATTCCCTCTACAATAGCCTGTACAATCTGATCCTCCCGAAAGTGAAGAGCAAACACCCTAGTATAGGATTTAATATCTTGGATGAAGTCAGCCAGGTTTTCATCCAAACGCTGTACACGATAATAGTACTTCTGAATCAGAGATGACCTCGCGCGGGCGGGAATAAAATTTGCAAGCAGATGTGCATGAAAATCTTCAATAGATGACTGTTCGGCTATGGCTCTTACTATTTTGTCAGAGAGAATACCAATTGCATAAGGATAGATAATTTGCAAAATTTGACATGGAGAAAGAGAAAACACAAGGGCATGATCCTGAAATTCAACTAGAAATCTTAAAAATGAAATTACTTCACAGGTGGTATTAACGGAAAACTTAGAGATACCTCTGAGCAACATTGCCAATGGATGAGGCAAGCTGCTAAACCCGGGTGACATAGTCGGTAAAGGTTTAAGTGGCAAAGAAGTTAATTCAGAACGTACATTAGTCAATGAGTTACGACGTTCAGACTCGTTGTCTAATGGGGCAGAGATAGTTTGAGCAGCAACGGTTATCCTTTTGACTTCTCCCTTAGCGGGCTCTTCCTCGCTCCCAGCATTCATCGTGGCGGGTTGATCAGTTTTGGGAGGAACTTCCCCAGTTAACAATTGAGTGACCTTGCTAGATAATTCAGACATATTTTCAAGCAGCGTACTAGCTTCCTTCTTCTGAACGTCATTCAACTTTAGAGACAACAGATCGTTAACTCTATTTGAAAAATGAAACAGCCTAGCTTGCACACGCTTAATTTGATTAGGAGAAGGATCATTTTCATCAAAAAAACTAACTACAGAAGCTAGCCCAGTAATATTCTCCGTGATCGTGGAAAGAGAGTCGTCAATTTCTTTCTCTCCCAAATTGGGGATGGAAATGGGCAAATCTAGGGACTCTCTAAGCTTGTTTGTGTCTACTGCAACCGTGCCTCCAGATTGTACATTTCTGATAGTTAACTCATAGATCAACTCCTCCTTGCGCAAATAGTTAAGATGGAGAACATCGCGAGGGCCGGGCATGGTGACAGATCAATTTTGAAAATCTCAAAAAATTCCAGCAACTGAGAAAATGGTTAGAGTTCGGAACAGAACAATATTTAGCCGTCAAAAGGGGCTAAAATGAGACCCATTCAACCACGCTCTGCTACCACTTGTTACGGAGCTTTCCGTGGTAGGTAGAGGTGAAAGAAGGTGCGGGTGTGAACGGGTCTCAAGCTACGAAAGTAAAATTAATTTAAAATTTAACAAGGTTATATTTTCTTTTCAAAATAAGGAAATAACAAGCATGGCAGGTACAAAGTAGCAAGTCAAAAGGGTAGTTACAATATTTACAGGATTTGGGCTTCGCGCCCTGACTTCACAATGCTTGGGCAATCAGCTCAGTTTTACCCCAAACACAAGTTTCAACAGAGGGGCAGAAAACCCCATTCATGCCTAGGAGCCCTTGCTCCAAATTACACTGAAAAGCCTCCACGAGGCATACAACACTCAATTTTCAAAAAGAGCCACTCGCTCTCAACTTTAAGCCTCTCAAAGGCCACACCAAACTCCACCTTCGAGTTGTCCTCACTGGACATAGACACAGGGGTAAAATACCCAACCTACTGAGGTCTATTAAATGAAAAGAAGGTTGATTACATGACCTCCAAAATAACAATTTGAGAGGAGGCGATCGGCACTCCTAATACACTTTGTTTTTAAAACCTAATTTGGCTCTTAGGCCACTGATGCAAGGGCTAATCCCATACTACGGAGGTGACTTTAGAAAAGAAACAAATTTACATAATGTTAAGGAAGAATAGGTTGAGAAAAAAGTTCACCTCAAAACAATATGAGTGGGAGATCGAGAGGGTTAAGCACTCTCTATCCCAATACGTAGTTTAAAAGGTAAAATAGATACCAGATTCTTTACATTTTTAAGGAAGGTTACATAACGGAAAACTTCGGACCCGCCCCGAGAGTTAAACTGCTGAGCTAGCAAAGAAAGAAGTTATTAATTGGCCATTACCTTGTTGTTGACTGCTGCCGAAGAAAGAGGCGCTCCCCCCCCCTGCAATGAACTTTACACACTGAAAGATGGAACAGAAGTGGCGCAGAGACCCTAAAATCAGCAGTTTATATACTCTCGCGGAAGGTTCTAGGCGTTAGGGGAATGAGAACACCCGCCCACAATCACTTTATTGGAGAATAAAGAGAAACCCCTACACAAGATGAAGAAGAAACACATTATTGGTGGAAAATTAAGTTAAGAAATTCGGGATTGGTTGAATACAAAACAAGGAGAAAGAGAGGGGTATACAGCCAACTTAAACCATAACAGAAGGAAATTTAACAAGAAACAAACTTTTTAAATAAAAATTTCTCCAAAGAACAGTTCTTTTTCTTCGCACTAGGGTGCACTATTGTAGTTCTTCAGTAGTGTCCTCTAGAAGAGAAAGTTCGCACTTCTTACTTCAAGCAAAACAAAAACACATCAAAAATGACACAGTTCTAAAACTCCGAAATTTACAGGTAGTGACGTCTTCTGAGAAAGTAGAAAATTAATACCGTCAATAAAGTTCAGGTTTCCTCCAGCAGAGGAGTTTCAACTGGCGCACCTTTTGAATTAGCGGCGTGGAGGTGTACCGCCCGGTACAATTATTATTATTATTATCATTATTATTATTATTATTATTATTATTATTATTACTAGCAAGATACCCGTGCTTCGCTACGGTATTATACTGAAATTTATAATTGAATGCTTATTGTTTTAGATATATAATCCGCCGAAATTCGCGATCTGACTCGTTTTCTGCGAGAATCCACCAAAATTCCCGATCTGACTCGTTTTCTCTTATTTTACGGCACGTTTCCTCCCATTTTTCAATCTTCCTTTCCAGCAATCGAGTTCGTACTTCCCGGGCTAGGATCAGGTATTCTTCCCGGTCAGTTGTGTACGTAAATCTTTGCCATCTTTTCCTATAATCATTTTTAATATGGATAAAATCCTTCAGGAGATCCGGCGTGGTGTCATATTGGGTGCCTTGGCGGCACTGAACCCGCGGCCGGGTTGCATTCTTAGTCATTACCCGGCCAGGAGCCGTTTCCAGCGCGGTCCGCACATTTGACGACGGTCCGGAACATTATTAATAATAGTAATGTTATTTGTTTTACGTCCCACTAACTACTTTTTTATGGTCTTCGGAGACGCCCGGAACATTATTATTATTATTATTATTATTATTATTATTATTATTATTATTATTATTATGTGTTGCTGGAATGGCTGATGACAGGGAAAACCGGAGTATCCGGAGAAAAACCTGTCCCGCCTCCGATTTGTCCAGCACGAATGTCACATGGAGTGACCGGGATTTGAACCACGGAACCGAGTTGCGAGAGGCCGGCGCGCTGCTGCCTGAGCAACGGAGGATCCTTATAAGTACTTTAATAACAGTAAAATCAATTGGTCTCACCTCCTTCTACACCCTACCGCCGTTAAGTTTATTTACCCCCCCCCCACAAAAAAATTAAAAGAAGGCTTGTTTCTATATGTTTAAGGGAGATTCCAAACACCAATGTTCACGTCTATTACCTTCAGTTTTGAGATATAAGTATCCCCATAACAATAATTTACTTTTTTCACTTCATTTCACACTACTCCCCCCCCCCTAAGTGAATTTTCCCGCAAAAAATACTTGTTTCTTTAATAGTAAAGGATCCTCTAAATACCAATTATCACGACTCTAACTTCTTCAGTTTTTGATTTGTGTGTCCTCATGAAAGGAATTCAACTCCTTTACACTCCCGCCCTCCAAGATGTTTTCCTCCCAAAACGCGTTTTTCTTTGTTTTTAAAGGAGATCCAAATACGAATTTTCACGTCTGTAACAACTTTAGTTTTTATTAGATGTATGTATTCTCATACAATTAAGTCAATTCATTTTTCAATTTCCCCCCCCCCCTCCCTTCATTGGATTTTCTGAGAATACGTGTTTCTTTACTTTTAAAGCAGATTGCAAATATCAAATTTCACGTCTGTAACATCTTCACTTTTGAGATATCAGTAGCCTAATTAAAAGAATTCAATACCATTTTCAGTCACTTTAACCCCCCCTCCACCCAAGTGGTATTTCCGAAAACTAAAAATACACGTTTCTTTATGTTTAATAGAGATAAAAAATACCATTTTTCACTTGTGTAACATGTTAAGTTTTTTTGATATACTCTAAAAATTCTCATTTTAAAATTTCACCCATTTTGAGTTCCCCTTAAGTGAAGTTTCCAAAAACAAATCACCTATGTTTCTTTAGATTTACAGGAGATTCCAAACACCCACTTTTTACGTCTGTAACATTTTACGTTTCCAAGATAATCTGTAGATAGAGTCTTTCAAAAAATTCACCCCAATTTGTCACTCCTGTTTAACCGCCATTAGTTGGATTTTCCAAAAACTAAAAAACGCGTTTCTTTATTTTTAAAGGAGATCCCATATACAATTTTTCAGTTCTGTAATATCCTTCGTTTCTGAGATATATGTATCCTCATTAAAGGCATTCAACCCATTTTTCACCCTATTAGGATTTACAGGAAACAAAAAAATACGTGTTCCTTTATTTTTAGAGGAGATTCTAACTACCAATTTTTACATCTGTAAATTTTAAAGTTTTAAGTTGTAGACACACTCATTTTAAAAATTCGCCCCCTTTTTCACCCCCCATTATTTAGATTTTCAAAAAACGAAAAAATACGTGTTTCTTTACTTTTAAAGTAGATCCAAAATACAAATGTTCACGTCTGTAATATCTGCAGGTTCTGAAATATAAGTAGCCTCAATAAAGGCATTCAACCCATTATTCACCCTTTTCCACCCTTCCTATTGGGATTTTCCGAAAACAAAATAATATGTGTTTCTTTATTATTAAAGGAGATTCTAAATACCAATGTTTACATCTATAAACTTTAAAAGTTTTGAGATATATTGAGATATATTTTAAAAAATCACCCCCTTTTCACCCCCCATTAATTGGATTTTCCACATTCAAAAAAATACGTGTTTCTTTATTTTTAAAGAAGATCCCAAACACCAATTTTCAGGTCTATAATATCTTCAGGTTCTGAAATATAAGTACTGACTCATGAAATGCATTCGACCCATTTTTCAACCTTTTCCACCCTTCCTATTAGGGTTTTCCGAAAACAAAATATACGTGTTTCCTTATTTTTAAAGGAGATTCTAAATACCAATTTTCACATCTATAACCTTTAAAAGCTTTGAGATATAGATACACTCATTTTAAAATATTACCCCCCTTTTCACCCCCCTTAATTGGACTTTCCACAAACAAAAAAATTCTTGTTTCTTTATTTTTAAAGGAGATCCCAAACACCAATTTTCAGGTCTGTAATATCTTCAGTTTCTGAGATATAAGTAGCCTCATTAAAGGCATTCAACCACTTTTTCACCCTTTTCACTCCTCCTATTGCGATTTTCCGAAAACAAAAAAATACGTGTTTCTTTATTTTTAATGAAGATTCTAAATACCAATTTTTACATCTGAAAACTTTAAAAGTTTGGAGATATAGATTCACTCATTTTAAAAATTCACCCCTTTTTCACCATCGCATTAATTGGATTTTCCAAAAACAAAAAATACGTGTTTCTTTATTTTTAAAGGAGATCAAAAGAACCAATTTTCAGGTCTGTAATATCTTCAGTTTCTGAGATATAAGTACCGGTATCCTGATTAAAGGCATTCAACCCATTTTTCCCCATTTTCACCCTTTTTCACCCCTCCTATTAGAATTTTCTGAAAACAAAAAATACGTGTTTCCTTATTTTTAAAGAAGATTCTAAATACCAATTTTTACATCTGTAAACTTTTAAAGTTTTGAGATATAGATACACTAATTTTAAAATTTCACCCCTCTTTTCACCCCTTTAGCGACAGAATATCCAAAAATCCTCTCTTAGCGAGCACCTACATCTTAATATGAATATATCCCCAAAATTTCATTTCTTTATGTCCAGTAGTTTGGGCTCGGCGATGATGAATCAGTCAGTCAGTCAGTCAGTCAGTCAGTCAGTCAGTCAGTCAGTCAGTCAGTCAGTCAGGACAAGTTAGTTTATATATATAGATTATTATTATTATTATTATTAGGGTGGTTGAAATTAATTGAATTTAGGTATTATTATTATTATTATTATTATTATTATTATTATTATTATTATTATTATTATTATTATTATTATTATTATTATTATTATTATTATTATTATTATTATTATATATGTTCTGGACCCCACAGCAATATGCAAGACCGCTACTTGGCGGTAAAATACATCTGCTGCCATTGTCATTGCTAACAATGTGACCAGCACCATTGTTGCGCGTAGGTAAGTGTGCGGAATTTCTGGCGATACGAATGACATACCTCCGTGTATTATTGACCTTATTATAGAGGTGAACAATTTGACGGCCTATCTCATTCCTATCGTTTATTTCAAATGTGTTTAAATTTTTATTTATATGCCAGGATAATCTACTCTAATCTAAGAACGTTCTCCGAAGGAAAATATGGCTGTTGAAAAAGAACCCAGGAAAGATTAAAAATGATCGGTTTATGATCAGAATAAGTACATCGCAAGTCTACAGCCTGTTTCCTATCATTCGACAGGATCAGTGATGGAATGAATAAAGCCCCATCTAGCGGCGACAATAGGAATTGTGCCGGCTGCCGAAGCTCCCCTCTGGGGCAATGATCGATGAGTGACAAATGAAATGAAATATTGGACAGTGTTGCTGGAATGAATGATGACAGGGAAAGCCGGAGTATCCGGAGAAAAACCTCTCCCGAGTCCATTTTGTCCAGCACGAATGTCACATGGAGTGACCGGGATTTGAAACACGGAACCCAGCTGTGAGAGGCCGGCGCGCTGCCGACTGAGCAACGGAGGCTCCTTATACGTACATTACGAACAGTAAAATCAATTGGTCTCACCTCCTTTTACACCCCACCGCCCTTAAGTTTATTTACCCCCACCCTCCAAAAAATTAAAAGAAGGCGTGTTTCTTTATGTTTAAAGGAGATTCCAAATACCAATGTTCACGTTTATTACCTTCAGTTTTGAGATATAAGTATCCCCTTAAAAATAATTAACATTTTTAACTTCCTTCCACACTCACCCCCCCCCCCTCACTCGCAAAGTGATATTAAAGCAAAAAATACTTGTTCCTTTAATAGTAAAGGATCTTCTAAATACCAATTATCACCACTCTAACCTCTTCAGTTTTTGATTTATGTGTCCTCATGAAAGGAATGCATCTCCTTTTCACTCCCGCCCCCCCCCCCAAGATTGTTCCCCCCCCAAAACGCGCTTTTCTTTGTTTTTAAAGGAGATCAAAATACCAATTTTCTCGTCTGTAACAACTTTAGTTTTTATTAGATGTACGTATTCTCATACAATTAAGTCAATTATTTTTTTCTATCCTTTAACACTCCAAATCCCCTTCATTGGATTTTTCGAGAATACGTGTTTGTTCACTTTTAAAGCAGATTCCAAGAATAAAATTTCACGTGTGTAACATCTTCATTTTTGAGATATCAGTAGCCTAATTAAAAGAATTCGACACCATTTTCAGTCACTTTTACCCCCCCCCCCCCCCAACCTCCACTACCCAAGTTGTATTTCCGAAAACTAAAAATACACTATTCTTTTCTTTAATACGATAAAAAATGACCATTTTTCACTTCTTTACATGTTAAGTTTTTTGAGATATACTGTAGAAATTCTCATTTTAAAATTTCACCCCATTTTAGTTCCCCTTAAGTGGAGTTTCCAAAGACAAATCACCTATGTTTCTTTTCACTTACAGGAGATTCCAAATACCCACTATTTACGTCTGTAACATTTTACGCTTCTCAGATATTCTGTAGATATAGTCTTTCAAAATATTCACCCCAATTTGCCACTCCTGTTTAACCGCCATTAATTGAATTTTCCAAAAGCAAAAATATACGTGTTTCTATATTTTTAAAGGAGATCCCATTTACAAATTTTCAGTTCTGTAATATCTTCAGTTTCTGGGATATATGTATCCTCATTAAAGGCATTCAACCCATTATTCACCCTTTTACACCCCTCCTATTGGGATTTAGAGAAAACAAAGAAATACGTGTTCCTTTATTTTTAAGGGAGATTCTAAACACCAATTTTTACATCTGTAAACGTTTAAAGTTTTAAGATGTAGACACACTCATTTTAAAAATTCACCCCCCTTTTCACCCCCCATTATTTGGATTTTCCAAAAACGAAAAAATACCTGTTTCTTTATTTTTAAAGTAGATCCCAAATACCAATTTTCAGGTCTGTAATATCTTCAGGTTCTGAAATATAAGTAGCCTCATTAAAGGCATTCAACCTATTTTTCACCCTTTTTCACCCTTACTATTAGGATTTTCCGAAAACACAAAAGTACGTGTTTCTTTATTTTTAAAGGAGATTTCTAAATACCAAATTTTACATCTATGAACTTTAAAAGTTTTGAGATATAGATACACTCATTTTAAAAATTTCATCCCCCTTTTCACCCCCCATTATTTGGATTTTCCCAAAACGAAAAAATACCTGTTTCTTTATTTTTAAAGTAGATCCCAAATACCAATTTTCAGGTCTGTAATATATTCAGTTTCTAAGATATAAGTATTCTCTTTAAAGGCATTCAACCCATATTTCACCCCTTTTCACCCCTCCTATTGGGATTTTCCGAAAACAACAAAATATGTGTTCCTTTATTGTTAATGAAGATTCTAAATACCAATTTTTACATATCTAAACTTTAAAACTTTTCAGATATAGATATATAAATTCACCCCCCTTTTCACCCTCGCATTAATTGTATTTTCGAAAAACAAAAAAATATGTGTTTCT
The DNA here is from genome assembly GCF_040414725.1 of Anabrus simplex. Classification (NCBI taxonomy): domain Eukaryota; kingdom Metazoa; phylum Arthropoda; class Insecta; order Orthoptera; family Tettigoniidae; genus Anabrus; species Anabrus simplex. The sequence goes on along the minus strand of NC_090266.1, from coordinate 921,561,148 downwards.
TTATTTTTGAAAGCGATCAAAAGTACCAATGTTTAGGTCTGTAATATCTTCAGTTTCTGAGATATATGTATTCTCTTTAAAGGCATTCAACACATTTTTCACCCCTTTTCACCCCTCCTATTGGGATTTTCCGAAAACAAAAAATACGTGTTTCTTTACTTTTAAAGCAGATTCCAAATATCAATTTTGACGTCTGTAACATCTTCATTTTTGAGATATCATTAGCCTCATTAAAAGAATTCCACACTATTTTCAGTGACATTTACCCTCCCCCTCCACCCAAGTGGTATTTCCGAAATTAAAAATACACATTCCTTTACTTTTATAGAGATAAAAAAGATCATTTTTCACTTCTGTAACACGTTAAGTTTTTTTTTGGATATACTGTAGATATTCTCATTTTAAAATTTCACCCCGTTTTTATTTCCCCTTAACTGGAGTTTCCAAAAACAAATCACCTATGTTTCTTTCAATTTACAGGAGATTTCAAATACCCACTTTTTACGTTTGTAACATTTTACGTTTCTCAGATGTTCTGTAGATATAGTCCTTCAAGAAATTCACCCTAATTTGTCACTCCTGTTTAACCGCCATTAATTTGATTTTCCAAAAAGAAAAAATACGTGTTTCTTTATTTTTAAAGGAGATTTTAAATACCAATTTTTTACATCTGTTAACATTTGAAGTTTCAAGATGTAGACACACTCATTTTAAAAATTCACCCCCCTTTTCACCCCCATTATTTGGATTTTCCAAAAACGAAAAAATACCTATTTCTTTACTTTTAAAGTAGATCCCAAATAGCAATTTTCAGGTCTGTAATATCTTCAGGTTCTGAAATATAAGTAGCCTCATTAAAGGCATTCAACCGCTTTTTCACCCTTTTTCACCCTTCCTATTGGGATTTTCCGAAAACAAAAACATACGTGTTTCTTTATTTTCAAAGGAGATTCTAAATACCAATTTTTACAACTATAAGCTTTAAAAGTTTTGAGATATAAATACACTCGTTTAAAAATTTTACCCCATTTTCACCCCCCCATTAATTGGATTTTAGAAAAACAAAAAATACGTGTTTCTTTATTTTTAAATTAGATCCCAAACACCAATTTTCAGGTCTGTAATATCTTCAGTTTCTGAGATATAAGTATCCTCATTAAAGGCATTCAACCCCTTTTCCATCCCTTTTAACCCCTCCTATTGGGATTTTCTGAAAACAAAAAATATGTGTTTCTTTGTTTTTAATGAAGATTGTAAGTACCAATTTTTACATCTGTAAACTTTAAAAGTTTTGAGATATAGATGCACTCATTTTAAAAGTTCACCCCCCTTTTCACCCTCCCATTAATTGGATTTTCCAAAAACAAAAAATACGTGTTTCCTTATTTTTAAAGAAGATTCTAAATACCACTTTTTATATTTGTAAACTTTAAAAGTTTTGAGATATAGATACACTCATTTTAAAATTTCACCCCCCTTTCCACCTCCTTAGCGACGGAATATCCAAAAATCCCCTCTTAGCAAGCACCTACATCTTAATATGAATATATCCCCAAAATTTCATTTCTTTATGTCCAGTAGTTTTGGCTCGGCGATGATGAATCAGTCAGTCAGTCAGTCAGTCAGTCAGTCAGTCAGTCAGGACAAGTTATTTTATATATATATATAGATAACTTGTCCTGACTGACTGACTGACTGACTGACTGATTCATCATCGCCGAGCCAAAACTACTGGACATAAAGAAATGAAATTTTGGGGATATATTCATATTAAGATGTAGGTGCTTGCTAAGATAGGATTTTTGGATATTCCTTCGCTAAGGGGGTGAAAACGGGGGTGAAATTTTAAAATGAGTTTCTCTATATCTCAAAACTTTAAAAGTTTACAGATGTAAAAATTGGTATTTGAATCTTCTTTAAAAATAAGGAAACAGGTATTTTTTTGTTTTCAGAAAATCCCAATAGGAGGGGTGAAAAAGGGTGAAAATGGGGAAAAATGGGTTGAATGCCTTTAATCAGGATACCGGTAGCTATATCTCAGAAACTGAAGATATTACAGACCTGAAAATTGATACTTTTGATCTCTTTTAAAAATAAAGAAACACGTAATTTTTTGTTTTTGGAAAATCCAGTTGATGGGAGGGTGAAAAGGGGGTGAACTTCTAAAATGAGTGAATCTATATCTCCAAACTTTTAAAGTTTGCAGATGTAAAAATTGGTATTTAGAACCTTCATTAACAATAAAGGAACACGTATTTTCTGTTTTCGGAAAATCGCAATAGGAGGAGTGAAAGGGGGCTAAAAGGTGGTTGAATGCCTTTAATGAGGCTACATATATATCAGAAACGGAAGATATTACAGACCTGAAAATTGGTGTTTGGGATCTGCGTTAAAAATAAAAAAACACATATTTTTTTTTTGTTTCTGGAAAATCCAATTTAGGGGGGTGAAAAGGGAGTAATATTTTAAAATGAGTGTATCTATCTCAAAAATTTTAAAGGTTATATATGTGAAAATTGGTATTTAGAATCTCCTTTAAAAATAAATAAACACACGTATTTTTTCGTTTTTGGAAAATCCAAATATAGGGGGGTTAAAAGGGGGAGGGTAAATTTTTTAAAATGAGTGTGTATACATCTTAAAACTTTAAAATTTACAGATGTAAAAATTGGTAGTTAGAATCTCCTCTAAAAATAAAGGAGAACGTATTTTTTGTTTCCTGTAAATCCCAATAGGAGGGGTGTAAAAGGGTGAAAAATGGGTTGAATGCCTTTAATGAGGATACATATATCTCAGAAACGAAAGATATTACAGAACTGAAAATTTGTATATGGGATCTCCTTTAAAAATAAAGAAACACGTATTTTTTAGTTTTGGAAAATCCAATTAATGGCGGTTAAACAGGAGTGACAAATTGGGTGAATTTTTGAAAGACTATATCTACAGAATATCTTGGAAACGTAAAATGTTACAGACGTAAAAAGTGGGTGTTTGTAATCTCCTGTAAATCTAAAGAAACATAGGTGATTTGTGTTTGGAAACTCCACTTAAGGGGAACTCAAAAGGGGTGAAATTTTAAAATGAGAATTTTTACAGTTTATCTCAAAAAACTTAACATGTTACAGAAGTGAAAAATGGTACTTTTTATCTCTATTAAACATAAAGAAACGTGTATTTTTAGCTTTCGGAAATACCACTTGGGTGGAGGGAGGGGAGGGGGGTAAAAGTGACTGAAAATGGTGTTGAATTCTTTTAATTAGGCTACTGATATCTCAAAAATGAAGATGTTACAGACGTGAAATTTGATATTTGCAATCTGCTTTAAAAATAAAGAAACACGTATTCTCGGAAAATCCAATGAAGGGGGGGGGGGGTTGAAAGAATTGAAAAATTAATTGAATTAATTGAATGAGAATACATACATCTAATAAAAACTAAAGTTGTTACAGACGTGAGAATTCGTATTTGGATCTCCTTTAAAAACAAAGAAAAACGCGTTTTTAGGGGGAAACCATCTTGGAGGGCGGGAGTGTAAAGGAGTTGAATTCCTTTCATGAGGACACATAAATCAAAAACTGATGAAGTTAGAGTCGTGATAATTGGTATTTAGAAGATCCTTTACTATTAAAGAAACAAGTATTTTTTGCGGGAAAATTCACTTAGGGGGGGGGGGAGTAGTGTGAAATGAAGTGAAAAAAGTAAATTATTGTTATGGGGATACTTATATCTCAAAACTGAAGGTAATAGACGTGAACATTGGTGTTTGAAATCTTCTTTAAACATAAGAAACAAGCCTTCTTTTAATTTTTTTTGGGGGGAGGGTGTGCCGGTAAATAAACTTAACGGCGGTGGGGTGTAGAAGGAGGTGAGACCAATTGATTTTACTGTTCTTAATGTACTTATAAGGATCCTCGGCAGCGCGCCGGCCTCTCACAGCTGGGTTCCGTGGTTCAAATCCCGTTCACTCCATGTGACATTCGTGCTGGACAAAACGGAGGCGGGACAGGTTTTTCTCCGGATACTCCGGTTTTCCTGTCATCATCCATTCCAGCAACACATAATAATAATAATAATAATAATAATAATAATAATAATAATAATAATAATAATAATAATAATAATAATGTTCCGGACTGTCGTCAAATGTGCGGACCGCGCTGGAAACGGCTCCTGGACGGGTAATGACTAAGAATGCAGTCCAGCCGCGGGTTCAGTGCCTTCTAGGCACCCAATATGACACCACGCCGGATCTCCTGAAGGATTTTATCCATATGAAAAATGATTATAGGAAAAGATGGCAAAGATTTACGGACCCAACTGACCGGAAGGAATACCTGAGCCTAGGCCGGGGAGTACGAAATCGATTGCTGGAAAAGAAGATTGAAAATGGGAGGAAACATGCCGTAATCTAATAGAAAACGTGTCAAATCGGGAATTTTGGTGGGTTCTCGCAGAAAACGAGTCAGACCGCGAATTTCGGCGGATTATATATCTAAAACAATAAGCATTCAATTATAAATTTCAGTATAATACCGTAGCGAAGCACGGGTATCTTGCTAGTCTATATATAAAAAGAACATGTCCTGACTGACTGACAGATTCATCATCGCCGAGTCAAAACTACCGGACATAAAGAAATGAAATTTTGAGGATACATTCATATTAAGATGTAGGTGCTCGCTAAGAGAGGATTTTTTGATATTCCATCGCTAAGGGGGTTTAAAGGGGGATGAAATTTTAAAATGAGTGTATCTATATCTCAAAACTTTAAAAGTTTACAGATGTAAAAATTGGTATTTAGAAATTTTTTTTAAAAAGAAGGAAACACGTATTTTTTGTTTTCGGAAAATCCCAATAGAAGGGGTGAAAAAGGGCGAAAAAGGGATTGAATGCCTTTAATAAGGATACCGGTACTTATATCTCAGAAATTGAAGATATTACAGACCTGAACATTGGTACTTATTATCTCTCTTAAAAATCAAGAAACACGTATTTTTTGTTTTCGAAAAGTCCCAATAGGAGGGGTGAAAAGGGGTGAAAAGGGGGTTGAATACCTTTCATGAGGATACTTATATCTCAGAAACCGAAGATATTACAGACCTGAAATCGGTGTTTGGGATCTCCTTTAAAAATAAAGAAACATTTATTCTTTTGTTTTTGGAAAATCCTATTAATGGGGGGGTGAATTTTTAAAATGAGTGTATCTATATCACAAAACATTTAAAGTTTATAGATATAAACATTAGTATTTAGAATCTTCTTTAAAAATAAAGGAACACGTATTTTTTGTTTTCGGAAAATCGCAATAGGAAGCGTGGAAAAGGGTTAAAAAAAAGGGGTTGAATGCCTTTAATGAGGATACTTATATCTCAGAAACTGAAGATATTACGGACCTGAAAATTGGTATCTGGGATCTCCTTTAAAAATAAAGAAACACATACTTTTTTTGTTTTTGAAAGTCCAATTAATGGGGAGTTAGAAAAGGGGGTGAATTTTTAAGATGAGTGTATATATATCTCAAAACTTTTAAAGTGTACAGATGTAAAAATTGGTATTTAGAATCTCCTTCAAAATAAAGAAACACATATTTTCTGTTTTCGGAAAATACCAATAGAAAGGGTGAAAAGGGTTAAATGGGGGTTGAATGCCTTAAATGAGGGTACTTATATCTCAGAAACAGAAGATATTACAGACCTGAAAATTGGTATTTGGGATCTCCTTTGCAAATAAAGAAAAACTTTCTTTTTTGTTTTTGGAAAATCTAATTAATGGGGGTTAAACAGGAGTGACAAATTGGGGGGAATTTTTAGAAAGACTACAGTATACCTGCAGTATATCTCAGAAACGTAAAATGTTACAGACGTAAAAATTGGTATTTGGAATCTCCTGTAAAAGTAAAGAAACATAGGTGATTTGTTTTTAGACACTCCAATTAAGGGGAACTGAAAAGGGGGTGAACTTTTAAAATGAGCATTTCTACAGTATATCTCAAAAACTTAACATGTTACCGAAGTGAAAAGTAGTATTTTCTTATCTCTATTGAAAATAAAGCAGCATGTATTTTTTGTTTTCTGAAAAACCACTTGGGTGGAGGGGTAAAAGTGACTGAAAGTGGGGTTGAATTCTTTTAATTAGGATACTGACATCTCAAAAGCTGAAGATGTTACAGATGTGAAATTTCGTATTTGGAGTTTCCTTTAAAAATAAAGGAATACGCATTTTTTGTTTTCGGAAATCCACCTAAAGGGAGGAGGGAAATTGAAAAATTAGTTGAATTATTTTTATGAGGATACTATCTCCAAAACGAGAGATTTTGCAGACGTGAAAACTGGTATTTGGAATCTGCTTTAAAATTAAAGATACACGTATTTTCGGAAAACAAATGAAGGGGGGTGTTGTGAAAAATTGAAAAATTAATTGAATTAATTGTATGAGGATACTTACATCTAATAGAAACTAAAGTTGTTACAGACGTAAAAATTGATATTTGGATCTCCTTTAAAAACAAAGAAAAAAGCGTTTTTGGGCGAAATCATTTTGGGGGCGGGATGAAAAGGAGTTGAATTCCATTTATGTGGATACATATCTGAAAAACGGAAGATGTTAGAGTCGTGATAATTGGTATTTAGAAGATCTTTTACTATTAAGGAGACAAGTATTTTTAACGGGAAATTCACTTAAGGAGAGGTGAAAGGAACTGAAAAAAGTGAATTCTCTTTATGGAGGTACTTATATCTCAGAACTGAAAGTAACGGACGTGAACATTGGTATTTGGAATCTCCTTTAAACATAAGGAAACACGCCTTCTTTTCGGTGGGAGGGTAAATCAACTTAACGGCAGTGGGGTGAAGAAGGAGTTGAGACCAACTGATTTCACTATTCATAATGTTCTTATTCTGATCATAAAATGATCGTTTTTAATCTTTCCTGGGTTCGTTTTCAAGAACCGTCTTTTCCTTTGGAGTACATAAAGTTAGATTACAGTAGATCCTCCTGGCATTAAATAAAAATGTATACACATTTGAAATGAACGATATGAATGATATTGACCGTGCAATTGTTCACCTCTATAATAAGGTCAATAATTCACGGAAGTATATCATTCGTGTCGCCAGAAATCTCGTGCACTTTCCTATGCGCGACGATGGTGCTGGTCACATTGTTAGTAATGACAATGGCAGAGGATGTAATTTACCGCCAAGTAGCGGTCTTGCATCTTGCTGTGGGTTCCAGACCATTAATAATAATAATAATAATAATAATAATAATAATAATAATAATAATAATAATAATAATAATAATAATAATAATAATAACCTAAATTCAACTAATATCACGCACCCTAATAATAATAATGTTCTGGACCGTCGTCAAAATGAGCGGATCACGCCGGACACGGGTCCTGGCCGGGTAATGACTACGATTGAAGTCCGGCCGTGGGTTCAGTACCGCCAAGGCACCCAAGACGCCACCACGCCGGATCTCCTCAAGGATTTGATCCATATTAAAATGCTTATAGGAAAAGGTGGCAAAGATTTAGAGAGCCAACTGGCCGGCTGGAATACTTGGACCTAGCCCGGGAAGTACGAAATCGATTGCTGGAAAGAAAGATTGAAAATGGGAGGAACTTTGCCGTAATCTCTCAGAAAACGAGTCAGATCACGAATTTTGGCAGATTCTCTCAGAAAACGAGTTTGATCGCGAATTTCGGCTGATTATATATAAAACGTTAAGCATTCAATTATAAATTTCATTATAATACCGTAGCGAAGCACAGGTATCTTGCTAGTTTACTATATGTGACCACGTCCCCCGCGAGAAAGCAGCGAGAAGTACAAAAAGGAGCGACACTCCGCGCGGAACTAAGGCGCTAATGTTAGTGAGCACAAATGGTAGTAATGATCAATGAAAAATGAGGAAAATATCGTCCGGCTCCATGGCTAAATGGTTAGCGTGCTGGCCTTTGGTCACAGGGGTCCCGGGTTCAATTCCCGGCAGGGTCGGGAATTTTAACCTTAATTGGTTAATTTCGCTGGCAAGGGGGCTGGGTGTACGTGTCGTCTTCATCATCATTTCATCCTCATCACGACGCGCAGGTCACCTACGGGTGTCAAATCAAAAGAACTGCACCTGGCGAGCCGAACATGTCCTCGAACACTCCCGGCACTAAAAGCCATACGCCATTTCAAGGGAAATATCAACGGCAGTCGTGTGAAAGTTCAAGTCCAAGAACCGATAACTAACTGTGTGGAGTGTTGCAATGAAGATTATGTTTTAAAGGATCTATACATCTGTCTGTACTTTTGAATATTAGCTCGATATTTGGGTTTTAGTACAGGAATTGTCCAGGCCATGTGAAAGGGAAGGAAGACAGCAGGGAAGGCCTAAACACAAAAAGAACCAAATACCCTAACTCCGTTTATTACTTCACTATATTGTATGTATTACGGAATCCACGAAAAATTTTACAATTACACATTTCTGAAAGACGTTTGACACTTGCAGTGCATATAATCTCGGGAAGCGTTTTGAGGTTCTCAGATGAGATTATTTCTAGCCACTTGCAAGACATCATAAATTAACTAGGGCCTACTGCAGGTATCATAAAGTGTACCGTAAGATAACTGAATACGTATCACAGAGACTTTTTTTAAAATCTGATTTAATTGCATGTGAAATTAACGAAGAATGAATTTATCACAAATATTACGCATATTTGACATTGCGAAGTGTGTTTTTCTCATGGCCAGCACTCTGTTCCCTTCTCTTTAGTCAGATCGACCGCCTCACTTTAAATCCACTCACTCACCCCAGGAAAGAACATCCAACGTGGTGTATAAGGAAGCTCTGGAATACAAGACATCTGTAGAGCATCGAATCATTACGGCAATTAGACTTGGAATAATAGGGCTGTTACTTCACGTTGGCAGGTAGAAACGCGAGTACCATATTCATTCAATTGTTGGGTTTTCATATTACCAAAATATATTAAGTTATACAATGCTTTATCCATTTCGGATTTGAAGACGAGTACTCTATCGAACATACGTACTGTGGTGTACATAACAATCGAACACTTCAACCGCAAATCAAACGACGGTGGCACCCGCAAGTACTCAGTGCCAACCATCAGCACAACCACATGAAAGATCTGTGACAGATCCCGCGCGCAAGCGCGCAGTGAGGAAGGGAAAGTCACAGCAAAAAAACACAGGAGACTAGAATGCGTGGGAATCTGGACAAGGACCAGGGTCAAGATGACCAACAGAGGGTGAATCATGAGCTTTACAAGGATTAGAACAATCCACCTCAAATAACGCAAACAACTTTTCATAGTTTTAATGTGAACGAAAAAATAGAATGCTGGATGAACAAAATAAAATTTACCAATTTAAAAAATTATTAAACCATGAATACCAACTAGAAATCTTGAAAACATCCGAATAGCTTGTTGAAAATATAAATCTTACCGTATACATTATAATTTATTTCAAAATGAAAACCTACAACCTGTTGTCCAGTCAATGCCCGGGTCAGGGATGGGATGAATGAAGCCCCCAACTTGTGGCGAGGATAGGAATTCTGCCGGCTGCCGAGGCCTTCCGCACTCTTCTGGGGTAATGATTAATGACTGATAGATGAAATGAAATGATAGTGGAGAGTGTTGCTGGAATGAAAGATGACAGGGAAAACCGGAGTACCCGGAGAAAAACCTGTCCCGCCTCCGTTTTGTCCAGCACGAATCTCACATGGAGTGACCAGGATTTGAACCACGGTATCCAACGGTGAGAGGCCGACGCGCTGCCGCCTGAGCCACGAAGGCTACTTATTTTAAAATATTTCCTTTAAATAATATATAACTTCAATGAGGTAATTTGAAACGTGTCTTTCAAAATTGGACAAGGGTGCACCATACATAGTAAATTAAGACTTGGAAATCTGAAGTAGAAGAATACATATCTAATAAATACTTGTACATAGAAGAAATAAATAATATCTTGAGTTTAATCATTAGTAAAAAACTAGGATAATTGTTCAAATAAATATTATGCCTTGTATTACATTTTCTTTACCGTTTACGGAATTGCAGTTCGTAGTAAATTAACATTATTTTTGGTTGAACAGTAATATTAAGATATTGCCTTTGATTTTGTTTTAATGCCAGGGTACCCCTTCTAAATTAACTTTGAACTGCATGAATAAAAACGAACCAAACACCATTAAAACAGAGACGAGAAACCCCACAATAAAATAAAAATGAATGAAAAATCCTGAATGAAGAATATCAAAATCTCTCAAATTGTGGAAAGCAACTGAGCAAGCATGAAAAGTAATGGACATGCAGCACGGCCAAAAATGGCATAATACACAAAAAGAAATTTAATGACATGTAGAAAAATAATACTGATACCACATTTCATTCATATCACCATTAACCACACTCAATATGATGTTCCAGTAATATCACACCAGCAGACAATAACATGAAGCATACGCAATCCGAGCGTCCGACCAACTGATGCTCCGATGAAACAATACAAATTATTAAGGTGGTGCAAACTTATTTTATCACATCATCTCGGCAAACAATGCCATAACGATTAGGAGATGATGCAACAACACAAAAATGAAAGATGGCAATTACAAGGAAAAGAAACAGACGCAAATAAAATTCAGAAAATATACCCAAAAATATATATTAACAATTTGCAACTTCAAGAGTTCTATTGAAAAGAAATCAACGTAACTACCTAAGAAACTCTTAATAGCTATTTAAAAAGGAATATGTAAGTTGTTTGTGACCCTAGCGGCTAATAAAACTTTCGCTGATAGCCATCAATTGTTTTTCTTTTATTAGGTGTTCGAAGTTCATATTCACGCCCTAAAACTTAAAACATTTCGTGTTAAAGCTTTTCTCTGTTCTATCCAGTCTTTAAAATACAGTGAATTACATTTTAAGACACTTCAAATATTATTTTGGGGAGCCATAGTTTGTCTTCATAATACGCAACTTGGTCAAACTTATTATTATTATTATTATTATTATTATTATTATTATTATTATTATTATTATTATTATTATTATTATTATTATTATTATTATTATTGTTACCGTTTTTTGTGGTAGGTAGAGGTGAAAGAAGGTGCGGGGGTGAACGGGTCTCAAACTACGAAAGAAAGTTAATGTAAAATTTAACAAGGTTATATTCTCTTTTCAAAATCGAGAAATAACAAGCATGGAAGGTACAGAGTAGCAAGGCAACAAAAGAGCAACAACAGTATTTACAGGCTTTGGGCTTCGAACCCCGAACTCACAATTCTTGGGCAGTTAGCCCAAGCTTACATGTACATAAGGTTTAACAAAGGGGCAGAAAACCCCAATCACGCCCAGGAGCGCTTGCTCCAAATTACACAGTAAGACCTCCTAGAGGCACGCAGAAACAAATTTCAAAAGAGCGATCCGCTCTCAGAATTTTAAGCCTATCAAAAAGGCCACACCTAACTCGACCTTCAAGTTGTCCTCTAAGGACATAGACACAGGGGTAAAATACCCAACCTACTGAGGCCTATTAAGTGAGAAAAAGATTAATTACATGACCTCTAAAATAACAATTTGAGAGGAGGCGATCTGCACTCCTAATACATTTTGTTTAAAACCTAATCTGGCTCTAGGCCGCTAATGCAAGGGCTAATCCCATACTACGGAGGTGACTTTAGAAAAGAACAATTTACATTACAATTAAGGAAGAATCGGTTGTGAGAAATACGTTCACCTCAAAACAATATGACTGGCAGCTCGAGAGGGTTAAGCACTCTCTATCCCAATACGTAGCTTAAAAGAGAATAGATACTAAGAGTCGTTACATTTTATGGAAAGGTTACATGGTGAAAAAGCTTCGGATCCGCCCCGAGAGTTAAACTGCTGAGCTAGCAAGAAACGAAGTTATAATACGACCATTACCTGGTTGTTGAACTGCTGCCCGAAGAAAGAGGCGCTTCCCGCCCCCTGCTATGTACTTTACACACTAAAAGATGGTAGAGAAGTGGCGCAGAGACCCTAAAATCAGCAGTTTATATACTCTCGCGGAAAGTTCGAGGCGTTTCAGGAAAGAAAACACCCGCCCGCAATCATTTATTGGTTAGGGTTAAGCAGCATATCCAATTTGAAGGAGAAACCCCTTATTGGTCGTAAATTAATTAACGAAATTCGGGATTGGATAAATTCAAAACAAGGGGAAAGAAAGGGGAATACAGCCAACTTAAACAATACCAGAAAGAAATTTAACAAGAAACAAACTTTTGAAATAAACATTTCTCCAAAAAACAGTTCTTTCACCTTGCACTAGGGTGCACTATTGTAGTTCTTCAGTAGTGTCCTCTAGAAGAGAAAGTTCACACTTCTTACTACAAGTAAAATAAAAATACGTCGAAAACGACCCAGTTCAGAAACTTCAAAATTTCCAAGTAGTGACATCTTCTGGGTAACTTGAAAATTAATACAATAGATAAAGTTCGGACTTCCTCCAACAGAGGATTTTCAACTGGCGCAAGGTTTGAATTAGCGGCGTGGAGGTGTACCGCCCGGTACAGACCTCCCCCCCCCTCCAAAGTCCCAAGTTATGATGTTGATATGGAGATTAATTGCAGAAGCATTTATAAAATTTTCTAAATTTGGTTTGATCCAGTTTCAAAATTCTTGTAGTAACTGTTGAAGTAATGTCTTTATGTTTGTAGGAATTGAATTCAGAAGAAAAACTTTTAATACTTGAAAGTGAAGAAAATTTTCCTAAGTCCACCAAATATTGCAGTAGAATTCCCAAGTGTAGTAATTGCTGATAGTAAATGTCCATGTAGTTGATTAAATTGGATGGCCAGACCGGCCGCTGCAGCTTGTGTCCAGAGGAGGCCGCTCGGACCCCTCAAGTACCCTGAGATACCGCTCGCCCGCACTATGAGAGGAGTAGAGGTGTTGAAGCACGCCGCGCCCGCGGTGAACATATACAGGCTGCGGGCCGGTAGCAGATCGTGCGCCGCACATCAGCCTTGGCCGGGAGGAGGGCTCCGGCTCGCCGTACACAGGTTGGCCTCACTGAGGAAGGGCGGGCCCATACCCTGCCTCAGGAACGGTACGGCGCCGCGCTACTGCGGGGGCACTGAAACATTAAAGCTCGGCGGCAGAATTTTGTTTGACCAGAATGATTTTTAGGGTACAGTCTCAATGGAGGAGATGAGTGGCCAGCGGCGTTGAGATATTTATTTCATTCCTCTAAGCCACTGTGTGTTGTGGAGCAGGAGACGGGAGCGTGGTAATGGCCGTGGCAAGGACAGGATGGCAGTTTAACTAATCGGGGAAGGTTTACAATCAATGGTTACAGACAAAGTAAACAGATTCCAAGGGCGGAAGGCCTTAAAAGTGAAACCCCTCAAAAAAAAATATAACCTTCCTATTTCTTTCAAAATTATATGAAGCAAGTTAACACAGAAATTACACCGGTTTCACCTGTGACAGGTGAACCCTAAATATCCTCTCGGTGGCTGGATTACTTAACAACAAGGTAACGGGAGTAAGGAAATCGAGAATGATACACGGCCCATGAAATCTGGGGGCAAGCTTGCCCGCGGGAACAAAATTCTCGACCATCACCTGGTCACCTACCTTCAAATTGGTGGGTCTCCGTCCACGATCATATCTTTCCCTAACCTTTTCATGAGACACCTTAAGATTGGCTTTAGCTTTCTTCCAAAGATCTTTAATATTATCCGGATCTATTGTCTCGGGTAGAATGTCACTCAGAGACCAGAGGTTAGAGAGCGGCGTGTTGGGAACGAACTTGAACATCAACGAAGCTGGGGTAAACTTGTGAGATTCATGAACCGCCGAATTCAAAGCAAAAGCTAACCAATGCAGGGACGTGTCCCACCTAGAATGATCTTCATGATGATAGGCAATAAGCGCGGACCTGAGATTACGATTAACCCGTTCAGCCAGAGATGGTTGAGGGTAATAAGCAGAAGTCGTCACATGAGAGATGGACAAGTCAAAACAGAATTTACGAAAAAAATTTGATGTGAACGCTTTAGCATTATCAGACACAATATATTGGCACGGACCAAAAGAAGCAAAAATAGAATTTAGGCAAGTAATGGTGGACTGAGCGGTAGCCAGCTTAGTCGGAAATAACCAGGAAAATCTTGTAAAACCATCTACACATACAAGGATGAACTTGTTGGCATTTCCCTTCGACTGGGGGAAGGGTCCTACATCTATATAAATAAAATTGTAGGGAGTCCGCTGTCTGTAATTTCTTTTGTTTTGCCAATTTTTCAGATATTTATCCGTTTTAGGTCAACTCAAGACCGAATCGGTGGTTATTACGTTTCGTGTCTGTTTGTCTGTTTGTCTGTCCGTTTGTCTGTTTGTCTGTTCCACCATCACGTCGAAACGGCTGGATAGATCTCAACCAAACTTCATATTTAGAGTATACTCATCCTAGGGAAGGTTTCAATAAGCATATCATTTTAAAATCTTTGAATACTCGGGGGTTTATAGGAAAACCAGAATGGTTTTTCCACCATCACGTCGAAACGGCTGAATAGATCACAACCAAACTTCATATTTAGAGTATACTCATCCCTGGGAAGGTTTCGATATGCATGTCATTTTAAAATCTTTGAATAGACGGGGGGTTTATAGGAAAACCTGAATGGTTTTCCACCATCACGTCGAAACAGCTGGATAGATCTCAACCAAACTTCATATTTAGAGTATACTCATCCCGAGGAAGGTTTCGATATGCATATTATTTTAAAATCTTTGAATAGAGCGGGGGTTTATAGGAAAACTAGAATGGTTTTTCCACCATCACTTCGAAACGGCTGGATAGATCTCAGCCAAACTTCATATTTAGAGTATACTCATCCCGGGGAAGGTTCCGATATGCATATCATTTTAAAATCTTTGAACAGACGGGGGGTTTATAGGAAAACCAGAATGGTTTTCCTCCATTTTCTCTTATACTATTGATTTTCTGTAAACTTCGTTTACCGTACGTGAAACGTCTCTTCATTATAAACAACTTTCGTTATGTTCATAATTTACCTTACTCTTCACATGACGGAGAAATTTACAATTTTCCGCTGGTATCATGCTCTGCATTGAGTGACCGATAGACCGACAACGAACCTGCAGGTTACCATGGCAACGTCTCTGACTGCATGCCAGCAGGGAAGTAACGTATTGCCCTTTCCTCATCATGCTTTAAAATTCGTGGTTGTTCCTTGGGTAGAAGGCAAAAGAGGCGTCTGCGGGATATTGGCGGAATATCGTTGGATGTTATAACTGCCCTCGAATAGATTAAGTAATAACACCATTAGTCGTCTTCTTATTATTTGTTTACCTAAGAATCACTGGACCTAAATTTCTCCTCTGTTACCGCTTTATTATATCCATAACTCACACTAGCATAATTTATTGAGGGGCATTTGATTTTCCAATACATTCACTTCGCATTTACATATTTGTCGTTATCCGGCTGTCCTCAGTTATAATCCATTTTCTATTACTTTCAACTTTCTTAACTGTATTATTTTCTTCCTTAATTACGCCGTATGTACGCGAGTGCTACAAACTACTGGATGTATTTCCACCAAGACTCACATTTTTTTTTTTGCTATGGTCTTTACGTCGCACCGACACAGACAGTTTTTATGGCGACGATGGGATAGGGAAGGCCTAGGAGTTGGAAGGAAGCGGCCGTGGCTTTAATTAATGCACAGCCCCAGCATTTACCTGGTGTGAAAATGGGAGACTCATATTTAGAATACACCTGTCCTTGATAGGTTTCAGGGCAAATATTGTTTCTAAATCCCTGAACTGACTGAGGGTTTATACGAAACCGAAACAGTGATTTTGCACTTCCGCAAAATATACACAACCAAACTTAATGGAAATCTACCTACCATGGTAGAAATTAATTTCTAAACCTTTTTTCTCATGTGCATCATTTCGATACGAGGATTAATAAGGGAGATATCATTAACGGACCGTTTTTCTGTATAAGTCCCATCGGACTTGACTCACGAGCGGGTGCGTGTAAAGCGTATTCCTTACAACTTGAAAACTACTGAAGACATTCGAACCAAAATTCATATTTAGCATCCACCTCTCGAAAGGTAGGTTTTAAAGGTCAATAACATTTCATGTTCCGGAATGGACTGGCGGTTTATAGGGAACACAAATGGTGATTTTACTCTTCCACAATATATACAGAACAAGACCAACCTGGCTGGAAATCGACCAAACGAGATGGAATTCCACCTCTAAACCTTTTTTTTTCAGGTGCATTTTTTCGTCAGGAGGATTAATAAGGGAGATATCATGAATGGTCACTTTTGCAGGTTAAGTCCAGCGGACATAGCCCAAAAGGTGTTTTACATGGAGCAGATTCCTTATCTATATAAATCAAATCGTAACGACTGTGTGCCTCTACACTGACTATTTTGGCGAAATTTTCGTACAGCTTTCCCTTTAAGGGGTAATAATGACCATCTCCATAATTTTTGGTTTAGTTTCCTGAATGTCCTAATTTTTACCCGCCTCGCCCAAAATCCACATTGCGGCATAATCTGCCAGAAGAAAAAGAAGATGATTGAAATTTGACAAAATTATACGTTTTAGCCTGTAACGAACAGAAAACATCCTAGATCATTACATTTTTCACTTTTTATCCCCGAAGAATATCGAAATATGCAGGCAATTTTAATGATGGTGCAGACCTTCGGAAATTCCTATCACATAACGGATTGCACAATCTCCGTTCAATTTGGAATGATATACAACCTTGGTCTTATGACTTTTTGCCGTATTTGTATCCCTTTTACGTTTGATTTTTCTCTATTAATGGATGTTAAGTCAATTTAGAATTTTCACATGCATAATTCATACTTTCAATTACTTATATGAAATACAGAATCGTCATACTCTTCACGAAAATTGGCCCACCCAGTAGGCATATGTGAGCCAAATGCTATGTATGTAGCTGTCACATAATTATCCGAAAAGTAATCTAATGTGAGATAATCTTACAAAACCTTTACCCTGTTCCACGTTTCTAACTCAATCTGACCCAAGAATAGATGACATATCATAGGACCAGCCATTTAGTCCACTAAATCCGGCGTGTCTTATGGTATAATCGTTTGTCGATATGACGTACGTTTAGTAGCAGTTAATCTGTAAATGAAGGTCTTCAATATTGTAAACACGCATATACTTTCGTATGTCGATCTATATATATTCACTGATGTCGATTTGTAGCGATCGAGAAAGGGTGTGTCTGCTATTGTAATCAGTACTCCCCACAACGACTATGACTGGCAGTAGGAAAGGGTTCCTTCTCCAACTCCTGTGTAACTGTCATTAGTAAGGAAGGCCGACAATTGTTATGAATAGTTCCCTTCTCCATTTGACTTGCAGAAGGCAAGTGAGCATGCAGTTTTCTTTAAAACTCCCCTACCCGATTGTGTTTGGCAGTAGGCAAGGGTGCCCGCCATTATAAAGAAATGTCCTCATCTAAACTGTGACTGGCATTAGGCATAGTGGCCTGCTATTTTGATGGAAACACACCAACTTGGTGTGACTGGCAGTAAGCTGGCTGGCAGTAGGAAATTGGGCCTGGCATTATAATGATAACTGCACACCTCAATTTCGAGTGATAGTAGGGTAATTGCCTACCATTATAATAGAAACTCCTCAACTGTAATCTGTCTGGAAGTAGGAAAGGGGGCTGCCATTTTAACGAAAACTCCCCAAATCGATTCTGTCCGCGTAGTAGGCAATGGGGCCTGCAATTATAATGTAAACTTCCCAACTCGATTGTGAATAGCAGTAGACAATTGAGCTTGCCGTTATATCACAAACCCGTAACAAACACTTTACATTGGAAACAACGTACGGGGACATCCCCATGCTCTTTCTCGGATAACGCTAAGAGACATGCAATTTTAAAACAATCTTATTTACTGCATGTACACTATTTACTTCGATATTCGAATACAATGTAGAATACCGTAGCGAAGCACGGGTACAATCGCTAGTAATCAATATACAGGCGTTCCATGGGGCGCGACGCTTGATGAGAAGACAACAGGCCTACCTTGGTGGACATGGGTGGTTTACTAAGCAAACAGGATTTACAAGCCTTTACTAGTTCACGGATTTCACCGTCCATACCCTTCCAGATGAACCTTTCACGAATCTTTTCACGAGTTTTAAAGATACAAAGATGCCCGCCTAATGGGGACTCATGATAGTACTTGAAGATCATAGGTACAAGAACAGCTGGAACGACAACCTTCATCATCTTATCATGCCTCGAAGGGCAACATAAAACACCATTCCTCAGAACATAAGGGACGACATGTTCCCCAGAAGAAAGGGTTTCCATTATCGGAGCCAGTGTCGGATCTTCACGTTGGTATTTCTCGATATCCCTAAAGAGCATGGGAGCATCTGTTAAGATGGCATTAACATCAGATAGCATGGACTCGGGAGGAGATGAACTATCGACCGGTTCATAGGTCCCAACGTCGTTGAAAAACATACGGCTGAGTCCATCAGCAACAACATTTTCGGTACCTCTGATATGCCTGACATCGAATTGGAAGGCAGAAATACGGATGGCCCAACGGGCTATACGACCAGTACGACGCAGCCTACCTAAGACCCAGCTTAAGGCTTGATTATCTGTCTCCAGGTCGAATTTGACATGTTCCAGATAGAGACGGAACTTTTCTAAGGCAAATAAGACGGCCAAACCTTCGAGCTCATAGATGGAATACTTGGCTTCTTGAGCCGATAGAGTCCTAGATGCATAGGCGATGGGTCGCCTCCCTAGTTCAGTCTCTTGAAGAAGGACAGCAGCTACCGCCGACGACGACGCGTCGGTTTGGACGATGAATTTCTTTGAGAAATCAGGCATAGCAAGAACAGGGGCATTACAGAGAGCTAATTTAAGATCTTCTAAAGCGGCTTGTTGAGAAGGTCCCCACTCAAATTTGATGCCTTTCCTACGAAGAAGGTTTAAGGGCGCCGCTCTGTTAGCAAAGTTAGGAATAAACTTCCTGAAGAAATTCACCATACCAATGAACCTGGCGATCCCTTTGATGTCCTTGGGAGGTTTAAAATCACGGATGGCCTGTGTTCTAGAATGATCGACGGCAACACCATCAGGTGACACAATATGCCCTAGGAATAACATAGAGGGCTTAGCAAAGGCAACCTTGGACAACTTGACAGTTAACCCAGCCTTACGAAGGCGATTGAGAACTTCTCGCAGATGATCTAGATGTTCTTCAAAGGTCTCCGAAAATACGACGACCTCATCCAAGTAGTGATACAAGTACTCAAATTTGATGTCGGAGAAGACCCTATCTAGCAGCCTAGTGAGTACAGCTGCTCCCGTGGGGAGCCCGAAAGGCACGCGGTTGTATTCATACAAATTCCAATCCGTGGCAAACGCTGTAAGATGTTTAGACTCTTCCGCTAGAGGAATTTGATTATAGGCCTGATTCAAGTCCAAGATAGTAAAGAACTTGGCCTTTAGAAACCATGAAAAACAAGAATGAAGGTCAGGAAGGGGCACAGATTGTAACACCACCTTCCGATTGAGAGCCCTATAATCAATGACAGGCCTGAAGCCCCCTTGGTGTTTCGGGACTAGAAAAATAGGCGAAGAATACGCCGACTTAGAGGGCCTAATAATACCATCCTTCAACATCTGATCGATAATTTCTTTCAGAGCCTTCATTTTAGGTGGAGATAGCCTATATGGTGGAAAACGGACAGGAATCGAATCCGTGACCTCAATTTTGTATTCAATAAGGTCAGTAACACCAAGCGTATCAGAGAACACCTCTGGAAACGACTGACACAACTTACGAATACTATCAGCCTGCTCCTCAGGTAGATGTCTAAGGTCTAACAACATCTCATCCTGGGTAGGCGAAATAGATGAACATGATGCAGAATTACATTTTAAGAAGGGGATTTTACAATTGGAAGCAAATTTGAATGTGCGCGACTTACTCTGAAGATCGAGCAAAAGACCAGTGTGAGAAATGAAGTCCGCTCCCAATATGATGGGGCAATACAAGTGCTTAGCCACAAACAATTTGATTTTCCATGTAAATTTAAAAATACGAATTTTGACCTGTAAAGAACCTATAATTTCTAATGGAGATGAATTAGCCGAAACATATTGGATCGAAGAGGAACAATAGTCAGGAAGTTTACAAACAGATTTCAATTTTGCATACCATTCAGCCGAAATAATAGAACAAACACTGCCTGAATCTAATAGAGCTGTTATAGGCTCATTATTTAACTCAATTTTGAGAAATTGGACCGGTGCGGGGGTATCCGCCGCAATCCTAAGACACTCTTTGGGGCATTCAAAAGATGGATTTGCAGATTGAACGTTCCCTGAATTTTCGATCTGTTTACCAGGGGCTGAGCCTCGGAAAGATGGATTAGTCGACTCAGCCGAAGCCACTAGTCACTTTTTATTATTGGCATTGGTGGAATTTGCACCAGAGGTTGAGCAGGAGGGGGTGCTATTTGAATTTGGGCAATTCTTGGCGATATGTGAGAAAGCCCCACATTTAAAACAGCCTTGTGATGAGCCAGCTCCATTATTTGCCCTACTAGTTTTGACCAATGGACATTTATTGCGAAGATGGTCAGGCGACCCGCAAGAATAACATTTACGGGGTGTGACTGGTCGGCGAGGTGGAGGCCGAGTATTACTAAAAGAAGGAGGGGGTTATTTCGCGACACGCAAGGAATCGGCGTATTTAACTCCTTCCGCTGAGACGGCCAATGCTTCAAGTTCAGAGAAGGTTTGCGGGCACGCCGCCAAACACAAATATGACCTATAAGATGGTGAAATGCCTTCCACAATAGCCTGTACAATCTGATCCTCAGGGAAGTGAAGAGCAAACACCCTAGTATACAACTTAATGTCTTGTATGAAATCAGCCAAATTTTCATCCAATCTCTGTACTCGATAATAGTACTTCTGAATCAGAGATGACCTCGCGCGAGCAGGAATAAAATTTGCAAGCAGATGTGCATGAAAATCTTCAATAGATGACTGTTCGGCAATGGCTCTTACTATTTTATCTGAGAGAATACCAATTGCATAAGGATAAATTATCTGTAAAATTTGACACGGAGAAAGAGAAAAAACAAGGGCATGATCTTGAAATTCAACTAAAAACCTTAAGAATGAAATAACTTCACTGGTGGTATTAACAGAAAACTTAGAGATACCTCTGAGCAACATTGCTAATGGATGAGGCAAGCTGCTGAACCCAGGTGACATAGTAGGTAAAGGTTTCAGTGGCAAAGAAGTTAGTTCAGAACGTACATTATTCAACGACATACGGCGTTCAGACTCGTTGTCCAATGGGGCAGAGATAGTTTGAGCTCCAACGGTTTTCCTATTGACTTCTCCCTTAGGAGGCTCTTCCTCGCTACCTACATTCACCGTAGCGGGTTGATCAGTTTTGGGAGGAACTTCCCCAGTTAACAATTGAGTGACCTTACTAGATAATTCAGAAATATTTTCAAGCACCGTACTAGCTTCCTTCCTCTGAACGTCATTCAACTTTAGAGACAAGAGATCGTTAACTCTATTTGAAAAATGAAATAGCCTGGCTTGCACACGCTTAATTTGATTAGGAGAAGGATCATTTTCGTCAAAAAAACTAACTACAGATGCTAGCCCAGTAATATTCTCGATGATCGTGGAAAGAGAGTCGTCAATTTCTTTCTCTCCCAAAGTGGGGATGGAAATGGGCAAATCAAGGGACTCTCTAAGCTTGTTTGTGTCTACTGCAACCGTGCCTCCAGACTGCACATTTCTGATAGTTAACTCATAGATCAACTCCTCCTTGCGCAAATAGTTAAGATGGAGAACATCGCGAGGGCCGGGTATGATGACAGAACAATTTTGAAACAGGACAAATCAAAAATTCCAGCAACTGAGAAAATTGTTAGAGTTCGGATCAAAGCAATGTTTAGCCGTCAAAAGGGGCTAAATTGAGACCCATTCAACCACGCTCTGCTACCACTTGTTACCGTTTTTTTTTTGTGGTAGGTAGAGGTGAAAGAAGGTGCGGGGGTGAACGGGTCTCAAACTACGAAATTAAAGTTAATGTAAAATTTAACAAGGTTATATTCTCTTTTCAAAATCGAGAAATAACAAGCATGGAAGGTACAGAGTAGCAAGGCAACAAAAGAGCAACAACAGTATTTACAGGCTTTGGGCTTCGAGCCCCGAACTCACAATTCTTGGGCAGTTAGCCCAAGCTTACATGTACATAAGGTTTAACAAAGGGGCAGAAAACCCCAATCACGCCCAGGAGCGCTTGCTCCAAATTACACAGTAAGACCTCCTAGAGGCACGCAGAAACAAATTTCAAAAGAGCGATCCGCTCTCAAAATTTTAAGCCTATCAAAAAGGCCACACCTAACTCGTCCTTCAAGTTGTCCTCTAAGGACATAGACACAGGGGTAAAATACCCAACCTACTGAGGCCTATTAAGTGAGAAAAAGATTAATTACATGACCTCTAAAATAACAATTTGAGAGGAGGCGATCTGCACTCCTAATACATTTTGTTTAAAACCTAATCTGGCTCTAGGCCGCTAATGCAAGGGCTAATCCCATACTACGGAGGTGACTTTAGAAAAGAACAATTTACATTACAATTAAGGAAGAATCGGTTGTGAGAAATACGTTCACCTCAAAACAATATGACTGGCAGCTCGAGAGGGTTAAGCACTCTCTATCCCAATACGTAGCTTAAAAGAGAATAGATACTAAGAGTCGTTACATTTTAGGGAAAGGTTACATGGTGAAAAAGCTTCGGATCCGCCCCGAGAGTTAAACTGCTGAGCTAGCAAGAAACGAAGTTATAATACGGCCATTACCTGGTTGTGGAACTGCTGCCCGAAGAAAGAGGCGCTTCCCGCCCCCTGCTATGTACTTTACACACTAAAAGATGGTAGAGAAGTGGCGCAGAGACCCTAAAATCAGCAGTTTATATACTCTCGCGGAAAGTTCGAGGCGTTTCAGGAAAGAAAACACCCGCCCGCAATCATTTATTGGTTAGGGTTAAGCAGCATATCCAATTTGAAGAAGAAGACCTTATTGGTCGTAAATTAATTAACGAAATTCGGGATTGGCTAAATTCAAAACAAGGGGAAAGAAAGGGGAATACAGCCAACTTAAACAATACCAGAAAGAAATTTAACAAGAAACAAACTTTTGAAATAAACATTTCTCCAAAAAACAGTTCTTTCACCTTGCACTAGGGTGCACTATTGTAGTTCTTCAGTAGTGTCCTCTAGAAGAGAAAGTTCACACTTCTTACTACAAGTAAAACAAAAATACGTCGAAAACGACCCAGTTCAGAAACTTCAAAATTTCCAAGTAGTGACATCTTCTGGGTAACTTGAAAATTAATACATTAGATAAAGTTCGGACATCCTCCAGCAGAGGATTTTCAACTGGCGCAAGGTTTGAATTAGCGGCGTGGAGGTGTACCGCCCGGTACAATTATTTTTTTTTTGCTAGGGGCTTTACGTCGCGCCGACACAGATAGGTCTTATGGCGACGAGGTACAATTATTATTATTATTATTATTATTATTATTATTATTATTATTATTATTATTATTATTATTATTATTATTGTCACCAAAGTCAGTTTTCGAGAGCGAACATGCCTCGCAACTTCACAGAATTAAATTTCGTGTGTAAAATTGTATCCGCCATCAGAGTGGTGATGAAGTCTTATATCATAGCAGTATAATTTGCATCAACGATGTCGAACGACATGTTGTTTTGAAGAAGTGACCAAGTACATCAGTACGACGAAGTTGCTTACGATCTTGCGACTTATTTATTACTTTATACAGAATAATATCATCCGAAAAAGGCTTTATCTCTGATTCCAGTTCTTTACTCATTTATGAATGAATGAATGAATGAATTAATTAATTAATTAATTAATAGATGAATGAATGAATAGAATAGAATACTCCTCTCTCCCAGTCACGGATGACCTCCAACTGGGAAGAAAGAATTCATTTATTCTAATCATGATATAACATAATGCATGCAGTTAGATTTTTACAATATACATACATACATACATACATACATACATACATACATACATACATACTACATTATCATTAAAGACTGTTATGCCTTTCAGCGTTCAATCTGCAAGCCTCTGTGAATTTACCAAACGTCGCCACAATCCTCTATTTGCAACTAGTGTTGTGGCCTCATTTAGTTCTATACCTCTTATCTTTAAATCGTTAGAAACTGAGTCTAACCGCCGTCGTCTTGGTCTCCCTCTACTTCTCTTACCCTTCGTAACAGAGTCCATTATTCTCCTAGGTATCCTATCCTCCTCCATTCGCCTCACATGACCCCACCACCTAAGACGGTTTATGCGTACAGCTTCATCCATCGAGTTCATTCCTAACTTAGCCTTTATCTCCTCATTCCGAGTACCCTCCTGCCATTGTTCTCACCTGTTTGTACCAGCAATCATTCTCGCTACTTTCATGTCTGTTACTTCTAACTTATGAATAAGATATCATGAGTCCACCCAGCTTTCGCTCCCGTAAAGCAAAGTTGGTCTGAAAACAGACCGATGTAAAGATAGTTTCGTCTGGGAGCTTCCTTCCTTCTTACAGAATACTGTTGATCGCAACTGTGAGCTCACTGCATTAGCTTTACTACACCGTGATTCAATCTCACTTATTATATTACCATCCTGGGAGAACACACAACCTAAATACTTGAAATTATCGATATGTTCTAGCTTTGTATCACCAATCTGACATTCAATTCCGTTGAATTTCTTACCTACTGACATTAATTTAGTCTTCGAACGGCTAATTTTCATACCATACTCATTGCACCTATTTTTAAGTTCCAAGATATCAGACTGCAGGCTTTCAGCACAATCTGCCATTAAGACAAAGTCGTCAGCATAGACTAGACTGCTTACTACATTTCCACCTAACTGAATCCATCCCTGCCATTTTATACCTTTCAGCAGATGATCCATGTAAACTACGAACAGCAGAGGTGAAAGATTACAGCCTTGTCTAATTCCTGTAAGTACCCTGAACCAAGAACTCATTCTAGTATCAATTCTCACTGAAGCCCAATTGTCAACATAAATTCCTTTGATTGATTTTAATAATCTACCTTTAATTCCATAGTTCTCCAGTATGGCGAACATCATTTCCCTCGGCACCCTGTCATATGCTTTCTCTAGATCTACGGAACATAAACACAAATGCCTATTCCTCTCGTTGCATTTTTAAATTACCTGGCGCATACTGAAATACAATATTTTAAAAAGTTACAGCATTGTTACAACGATTCTAACATTCCTAACACACATGAATGCACGAAGACAACGAACAGCTCCCCCCCCCCACCTCCGCCAGCCACGGATGACCGCCAACTGGGAGAGAGAACATCCGCCCACAGCAATCATTGCATTCATATGCAATTAGTTTTGTTAGCACTGTAATGTGCCTTTGCTGGCAGGACCTAGTATTTACAGTGCACTATGTCTTCTGGTATGGGCTAGAGCAATTTTGTTACTTTCATTGATCAGTCTCAGCTTTATCCTTGGCTTTGACATTATGAAAGTGACTGAGGTAAGAGTGATGCTAGTAATGCCATTCCTTCTGCAGCCAGGTCCCTGCTATGAATGGTGTGAAAATATTGCTCATAGGATCGGTTTGTGCATGCATTTCAGTAGGCTTGGCAGACTGATATGTAATAGCATCTTCTGGCTCGGTGAGGAAAGCAACGGGAAACTACCTCACTCCTCATTTCCCTAGTACGCTTCTTCAGTGATGCCTAGTCCATCTATGACAGCTGATGGCGGAGCTGATGAGGATCCAACCAGCCTTCGGGCTGAGGACTAAACATACATACATACATATAGCACTGTAATAAAAAATACCAAACATGTTCCAACTAAAAACAACTGTCCAAACACATGATTACACCATTTACTGCTACAATACATTATATAAACTTAGCATTTGAGGTACTGCCTAGACTTCAACAACGTCATAGATTCTAGAACACCCCCACTTACATATTCATACTACTAACTAGATAAAGTTTCTCTGTTTTCATCCTCTTTTAATTTCTTTTCGCACACTCCTCTTACAATATTACTAAGTTTTGTTTTCCCTGGTGCCTTCCATTCTCTGTTTAGTAACTTAGCAATAGAGTAAAGTTCAGGTTCATTTTCGATTTTACTTATCTCCTTTCCATCTATACATTTCTCTCTTCTCTTTATTGTTTCATTGCAGTATTTTAGTAAGTGAGCCACTTCCATGTCTTTATTGCATAAAACACACAGATTTTACTCACTTTTTGTCTTAGAGCTTTATTCTTATATACTCCCATCAGCCACCAAATTACCCCTCTCATTTCCCTTTTTGTTAACATTTCAGTCCTTACTGGTATATTTTCAATTATTTTACAAAATGTAATCAGTGTTCCCTTTCTGTTGCATTCTGCCCTTATTGTTTGTCTTTCAATGTCTTTCACTCTTTGAACCACCGTTTTACACAATCCCATATCATTCCTTGATAGATTTATTTCCCCATAGTACCCCATTCTTATGTCAGCCAGTAGTTTCTTCATTCCATCCACCCAGTAACCATCATTTTGATGTTTCATTTGGTGCTGGTAAGTTATCCTTATAATTTCACCCCCTGCCCCCGTCTTTAGCTTCCACCAATATTTAATTATTCGTTTAACAATATCCGCCCGTATACTCATCCCTTCACACATATTTGTGATTCTACTATTTGCAGAACAGCTTGGCAGTCCCATTATTATTTTGGTAAATTTATTTACAACTATATCTAATGTTACAATTCCATTATATACTCCCCATATTTCTGCTCCATACAATAACTTCGTTTTAATTACTGAATTTAATACATTTTCTGAACTTCATATTCGATTGTCGGCATCTTTTGTCCAATACGTTTATACTAGCCAGAGCAGTTACTCCCTTCATTTTTGCCCTTTTGATCTTTTCTGTCCATCTGCCATTGCTTCTTATGATCGTCCCTAGGTATCGTTTTTTAACAACTTCTAATTTTGTTTTACCCATCCACCACAGTTCACTTCTTGAGAGTTTGTCACTCCTTTTACAGACCATAACTCTGGTTTTCCGTGGACTGGTTTTTAGATTTCACTCTGTACAGTAATATACTATCCCATTAATACTACTTTGCATTTTGACAGGGGTTGATGTGAACAGCAGGATATCGTCCGCGAAGATGAGATCCGGAATATCTTAGTTCTTGAGAGATGGAACATGCTCCTTTCTTAAAACCTCCGGAATGTAAAATGTCATTAATAAATAATAAAAACAATATTGGTGATAATTTGAAAACTTGTTTGAGACCCAGTTTTGAAAATATCTCTTCACTTCCATAGAACATTTAAATTCGTCATACGTATTTTCAGTAATTCCTCTTATCATCTTCCTTGATATTCCGAGATGACTCAACTTATAGTCGACAGCGTCAAAAGCTTTCGATGTACAGTTTGCCTCTTTTCTTATACAGGTATTTATCCATCATTGTTTTAACAACCATTGTGTTGTAACTTGTCCTTATTCCCTTCCTAAATACTGATTGGTGCCTCGACAGGACTGAGCAACCCTATGCTCAATCCATTTTGTCTTTTTTCCAATACCCCTGTATAAATCTTACTTAGAGAATCTACCGACGTTATCCCTCTATAGTTACTCGGATTTGATCTCCCCCCCCCCTTTTCTTATATATAGGGCAAATAAATCCCTCCTAATTTTGGTACTCTCACTCCTTCAAATAACTTATTGAATATTTTTACTATGCTTTCGAGGATAAAGTTGTCTTTACTTACTTCTTTCCAAAATTTAGTATTAACACTTGAAATTGCTCTATCTTTACCTTTTCACACCTTCTCTATTAAATCTTTTACTTCAGTAATTGAAATTTCCCGGTCCAAAGTAGGCAGGGTGCACTTTAATCCTCACGAAATCCCAGTTTTTCTATGTTGGGTTTCCAACTACCTTCCCCATCCAATAGCCGTCTGAAATGCTTGAAGCATTCCCCATTACTTATATTCGCTTGCATTGTACTTCTCCTATCTCTACAGACTTGGTTTATTCTATTCCACAATTTCTTACTGTCCTTTTCTTTGGAATCTCTGTTTGTTCTTTCTTCCATGAATACTTTGCGTTCACTATTAGTACTCTATACCCTTTTCGTTTGCCACAGAATGCAATTCTTGTTTCAAGACCCCCTACCTTCCTGTATGATGTTAAAGCCTTCGTTACTTTCGCCTTTTCTTCTTGTGACGTACCCACTTTGCCCACAGATGTATGACAAATTTATAACGTGGCGGGTCACTTTAATATTAAAATAAATAAATGATATGTCATTGTTTCTCCAGAAACAGTATCCCAAGGGCGCCAGTCTTCAAGCTTATGGCTTGAAAACAAAAGTAGATAATTAATAATAATAATAATGCGTAATGAGACTCAAAAAACTCCCAGGGGTGAGGTGAACGGAACACAAATCATTAAGTACACTAACTTGGAATTTAAGGATCATTAATAATCATTTCATAAAATACAAATTAGAACAGCTATTTACTAAGATGAAAAACGTGACGTAACGGCGTTTTAACGACATCTGAACTTACGGAAGCAAAAGAAAAATTGAATGAAATTAATTTTAAAAATGAACTGTTGCGCGAAGACTTGCAGTAACTTATGCCATAAGCTCACCATATGTAGACTCTGTTGTCTTGAAGCTGATGATATGTGGATCTCGTACCGGCTGCCTTCTCTGTTGTTGGATTCCAGTCCTACTTCTACATTTCCTGTCCTTAACACTTCCTACTGTACTCCTTACGTAAAGTCGTAATGAGTCCTAATTTTAAGTGCAAAACCACCATGGGTTATGTTCATGGAGAGAATACATTCGTATTCTTCCGTATTACGGAACAGTAGCGTAGCTAAATTCATAATAAGAGCTCTCCTGCCCTATACTAGTCAAAGCCGGTCTCCCGTTGACTACCTCTCGTCATTGAGATAACAAGTCCCAATGAGAGTAACTTTTGAGTAGAATATACTCAGATGCGAAGTGAACTAAGTTAAAATCTTCTCCGATGTGTAGACGTAGAATCGTAGTAAGAGTATGAATAAGAATATAAATGAGAAAGTCCGAATGAGAATGTCCTCTCCAGCCCTTGTCGGTGGTGTTTATTGGTTCAAAAGTCTCCTTCCATCATCCATATCACATGGTCCAGTAAGATTCGAGGTCTCATCCCTTCTCCGATGTATAGCTGTGCATCCATCACGTTGCTTCATTACGTTCATTCACATAGGCTGAACTTTCCCGCTGAAATAAAGCGTCCCGAAGCTGAGTTTGAAAAGTGGGTGTTAATAATGTATCAACTGTCTCTTCATGAGGTGGAGAGGGTAATATCTCTCGTAACCTCGATGACGTACTTTTCCTGGTACTAGGCTGAAATTAGCCTGCTGACTCTGGTCACCTCACAACGGCTATTGGAAAATTTACTGCAAGTTATAAATATGCGTGATGTTGAAATACTTTACCCAATAATTTGCTCGTTCAGAATACGTTATAGCCGCGACACAAAGAAATGAAATGATGATTGAAATGGATGATAAAAACCCTATATATATACATATTAATTTAAAAATGACCTATCAGTGATATACATCTTATCAATTAAATATATAGTTCAATAATTAAAAATATACAGTGATGTCCCAAACATCACATTCTTTCTGCGTTCTTCGTTGTACCACCCAGTATTTCTGGGCAGCCCTGTTCCTTACACTCGCATCTTCTGTCCTGCTATCAATTTAGTATCTTCTATAAGCTTAATTGACGCATCTGTTTGGTTATTTTAAATCATAAGTCCTATCCCTCTCTTCATAATTTCGAAAACTCTCCCTTTAAAATAATACTCAAAATCTTTCCTAAGGTCTTCCCTCCATCTATACTTTGGCACTAATCTTTTTTAATATTTTATTGTTAACAAGCCACACTATGCTCTTCCCTGCTTATCAAGTTAATGACTATTGGTAAGTGGTTGGATTCTGCCCAGTCTTTAACTGTTATCCTTTCTGCGAGTGGTAATGCCTCCTTTGAACATTATACTACAGTAGGGCTATAACACTTCCTCCCTTTTCTGTTATCTATGTCAAGTTACCCATTCCATCTCCTGGCCACCACCCTTTCAGAATTTAGAGTTCTTCTGTACCACGTAGTTCTAGTAATTTTTCGCCGTACCTATTATACACTTCACCTGACTTGTTCTCTTATTAACTACTTTTATCTCTACCTCTTTAACACACATTGGTTTTCGATCTGCAATCCACGCATTAAAGCCCCCAATAAGCATAATACTTACATCTTCATACACATTCCTTAATCTGTTTATTTCCGTTCCCAACTCAAGGAAATGGGGAACCTTCCGGAGAGCTGTAGACAAAACAAAGACATAAGGTTATTTCACCCTTCCCATTCGTCTTCCATTTCTGTTTCTATAAGTTGAATTTTCTCCTGTATATCATACCTTATTCGGGTTAGTATTTCACCAGGATACCTGTCCATTCGAACTCTCCTATTTCCTGTTTTTATATGTATTTTAAAACCGTCCACACGGACTTCGTATCCTGGTGCAATCCAACTCTGAACAAAGGTAATAATGTCCATTTAGGCCATTAATTGTTTCACCTCTTCATTTCCTACCTTGTTCAAACATCCTCATATATTCACACATCCTAGTCCCCATCTTAGTCTCCATTACATTCAAATTATTATTTTTACCCTCTGACAGGTTGGTAGCCTTGCTTCTTGTTACCATTGATTTCTCTACTTCTAAAATACTGCCTTCTAGTGAGCTAAAATTTTTCTTATCCATAGTGTCCTCATGTGACTTGCACTTTTTGAACCATTAGTCCTTTAAAATTAAACTTTTACCTTTGGCCATTGTTTCTCTCCTCCTGTCTTCTGTCCCTCTGCTACATCCTGCACGTGACTCGAACCGGCAGTCCGCTAGTCTGACGTCCACAACTTCTGGAAATACAGCCGTTTGTTCGCTTCACTTCTCCGACTTTGCAGTGTGCCGAACCTCACTATTATCTGCCGTTTCACATGTTGCTGCACAAACACTGTCGTTACTCGTAGCAATCTTGCACATTCCTTCATCTGTCGTACGCACTACACTTTGCTGTTGCTGTTGTGTCTCATCCATTTACTTTAGCTGCGCTGGTGACCAAGCTCGCCACCAATTACCATCACCAACTATCAGGCGCTGTCTTCGGATGTAAGCCCTGACTCCTGAGTTCATTGCTCTTCCTACAAGTAAACGCAGAATTCTCTACTCCGCGATGGTATCTTTGTCCATATCCCTTTTCACCCAATTTTTTTCTCCTTTTAAGTTCCTAGAAAATGAAAACCTACAACCTCAGTCATTGACCGGGTCAGGGATGTAATGAATGAATCATATATAGGCTATTAGTACGATGGGGTCACCATTCCCAAAGTGAATTATTAATGACCGATAGATGCTATGAAATGAGAATGGAGAGTATTGCTGGAATGAAAGATGACAGAGAAAACCGGAGTACCCGGAGAAAAACCTGTCCCTCCTCCGCTTTGTTCAGCACAAATCTCACATGGAGTGACCAGGATTTCAATCACGGGATCCAGCGGTGAGAGGACGACGCGATGCCGTCTGAGCCACGGAGGCTTTAAGTTCCTAGAGTTCCTTAAAATTGTATTTACCATCAAAGCCGATAATAACTTGACTTTAATTGGCATTTTTCCCTTGGCTCTCCCCGCTCTTTGAACGTCATCTATGTCTGCTTAACTGAAATATATCTTCATACACTTTTGTATGTAACTTGTTAGAAATTATAGTGCTTATTCTATTATTTTGAGTAGTTTTGGGTATTTCGAACTTTAATTGTAATTTCCTTTCCTGTTCATGCTTAGTAATAACCTGTTGTAATTAGAAAACGTCTGAACGTAATTTAAAATGATTGTAGTGTATTGTAGAACCTGAACGTAGTCTGAACGTAGTTTAAAAGTACCGGTATTGTAGTGTATTATAGTATATTATTAGAAAATAGTGTGTTCATTCTATTTCTGTGAAATATTTGTGTAGTATTGTATCTGTGGTATCTGCAGTAGTTCTCTTATTATAATTCTGTTGTAGTAATTAGGGCAGACTTAACTGCAGTTGAGAATTGTGTAATTCTTGTGTATTATTCTCTGTTTCCAATAAATAACAGCAATTTTCATCCTGTTAGGGTGTTGTAGGAAACAAATCTTACAACTAAGTAGTATTGTAGTGTGATATTAGCCTATATTAATTACCTTATTGTCGTGTGTTTGTGAACTCTCCTAGACAATATTTCTTTCCTTTCATTTTTAATTTGCACAGAATAAGTTATCTTATTTTCCTTTTCTTTTCATTATTCAGGAAAGAATAGCTATGGAGTGCAAGTGTAGGAACTGCGGGTGGGTGTGGCCAGGCATTAAGGGGTATGAGGGAGGAGTTTGAGAATTTGAGGGAGATAATAGGGATTCTCTCAGATGACAAGAAGGAAAGTAGGCCTTCCTCAATCAATGTACAGGATACTGTAGGTGTAAAAGAGGGATGAGAAAGAAAGGGGGGAACTGTAGAATACAGGAGGTCTAATGTTTTAAGGGGAAGGAGATTGCAGGCTAAGGGCTCCATTCAGGATGAGAATTCAGGACAGGTGTCTGTGAGAAATTGGTACGAGTCACTGCAAGTAGAACCATCGAGGGAAGATGAGGAACAGGGGACTGTTGCTGAGAAGTGTATAATAATTTCGTGTGGCTATTTCTAGCCGAGTGCAGCTCTTGTAAGGCAGACCCTCCGATGAGGGTGCGCGGCACTGGCCATGTGTAGGTAACTGCGTGTTATTGTGGTGGAGGATAGTGTTGTGTGTGGTGTGTGAGTTGCAGGGATGTTGGGGACAGCACAAACACCCAGCCCCCGGGCCATTGGAATTAACCAATGAAGGATAAAATCCCCGACCCGGCCGGGAATCGAACCCGGGACCCTCTGAACCGAAGGCCAGTACGCTGACCATTCAGCCAACAAGTCGGACGCTGAGAAGTGTGAGAATAGGAGAAAGGGAAAAGGTAGGAAAGGGAAATCTGGAGTAGTGGATATGAAAATACAGGTGGAACAGGGTCATGGGATGGAGAAAAGGGAGGAGGAAGTAGCTTCTGCAACTGTCAGGAAAGACAGGACTGACAAGGAGGGAAGGGGATCAAATGAGGCAGGTAGGGCTGAGGCTCTAGTCATGGGGGATTCCATTGTCAGACATGTCGGGAAAGTGTGTGGCGGAAAGGGTACCAGGGTAGAGTGTTATCCAGAAATTAGGTTAAGGCAGATGTTGAGGAAAGTAGAAGGGAAGGAGGAGGGAAAGGAGAAGGTGGTAGTGTTTCACGTTGGTACCAACAACGTAAGACAAGCAGGTATAAGTACCGACATAGTTGGGGATGTGTGGGACCTGGTAAATGAAGCACGGGTGAAGTTTAAGGAAGCGTAGATTGTTATCAGTGGAATACTGTGTAGGAGGGATACTGACTGGAAGGTGATTGGGGATTTAAATGAGACTATGGAATAGGTATGTGGGAAACTGGGAGTGAGATTTCTAGATCCTAAATGATGGGTAGAAGATAGGGATCTGCGCTCAGATGGTCTTCACTTAAACCGCAGCGGTATTTATAAGTTAGAAAATTTGTTTAGAATGGTTATAGGGAGGTACATTCTTGGGAAACGGGGTGGCCTAGGGAGCGGTGATAAGGGAAAAGGGAATCGGAAATCAAGTAGGGATGACATAAAAATGTCAGTTCTTAACTGTAGAAGTATTGTAAGTAATTTAATAGATATATATTTACCAGATATTGTAATAGGAGTTGAATCGTGGCTGAGAAATAATATAATGGATGCAGAAATTTTCTCACGGAACTGGAGTGTGTACCGTAGAGATAGGATAGGAATGGTAGGAGGGGGATAATTCATTCTGGTGAAAGAAGAATTTGTAAGCTACTAAAAAGTTAAAGATGACAAACATGAATTTCTAGGTTTAAGGCTCATCTCTAAAGAAAATAGGCAACTTGACGTCCTTGGATTGTACAGACCGGGAAAGGGTAGCGCAGACGCTGATTCAGAATATTTGATTAGATAATCAGCCATGTGTGAAACGATAAGGAAAGGAATGTGATTATTGCGGGTAATCTAAAATTACCAAATGTCAACTGGGAAGGCAAATAAGTTAATATGGGAAGTGTGTCTGATTCAGTAACTGATGGAATCGACTAGAGGGAAGAATATTCTGGATGTGGTGCTGGTAAAACAAGATGAGCTCTATAGAGAAACCGAAGTAATAGATGGTATTAGTGATCACGAAGCTGTTTTGGGGGTAGTTAAAAATGAATCCGAAAGTTAGGAAGATATTAAAATTAGGACTATTAGACAGTACCATATGGCTGATAAAACAGGCATGAGAGAGTTTAAAAAAGTAACTATGATCGGTGGAAAACGGTAAATAAAAATCTAAACAGACTCTGGGATGGGTTTAAAGCAATTGTTGAGGAATGTAAAAATAGATTTGTACCTTTAAAGGTGGTAAGAGAAGTAAAGAGGCTAAGAAGGAGGTGCAGGATGGAAAGAAACAGAGTTAGAAATAGCTGTGGAAGTAAGGAGAAATTGAAGGAACTTAATAGGAAATTGAATCTAGCAAAGAAGTCAGCTAAGGATAACTTGATGGCAAGCATAATTGGCGGTCATACAAAGTTTAGTGAAAAATGGAAGAGTATGTACAGGTACTTTAAGGCAGAAACGGGTTCTAAGAAGGATATTCCAGGAATCATTAATGAACAAGGGGAGTGTGCATGCGAGGATCTTCAAAAGGCAGAAGTATTCAGTCAGCAGTATGTTAAGATTGTTGTTTACAAGGATAATGTCCAGATAGATGAGGTAACTAATATTAAAGAAGTTTTAAAATTTACCTATGACAACAAAGACTTTTACAGTAAGATATAAAAGTTGAAAACTAGAAAAGCAGCTGGAAATGATAAGGTTTCGGGGGATATACTAAAGACAATGGGGTGGGATATAGTACCATATCTGAAGTAGACCTACATATTTGATTATTGTTTGGTCGGAGGAGCTATCCCAAATGAATGCAGAGTTGCTATAGTAGCCCCTGTGTATAAAGGAAAGGGTGATAGACATAAAGCTCAAAATTACAGGCCAGTCAGTTCGATATGCATTGCATATAAGGCTTGGGAAAGCATTCTTTCTGATTATATTAGACACTTTTGCGAAATTAATAACTGATTTGATAGAAGGCAGTTTGGGTTTAGGAAAGGTTATTCCACTGAAACTCAACTTGCAGGATTCCAGCAAGGTACATCAGATATCCTGGATTCAGGAGGTCAATTGGACTGTATCGTGATTGACCTATCTAAGGTGTTTGATAGGGTAGATCATGGGAGACTACTGACAAAAATGAGTGCAATTGGACTTGACAAAAGAGTGACTGAATGGGTGGCTATATTTCTAGAAAATAGAACTCAAAGAACTAGAGTAGGCGAAACTTTATCTGTCCCCGAAATAACTAAGAGGGGAATTCCTCAAGGCAGTATTATTGGATCTTTATGTTTGCTTATATATATATATATATATATATATCAATGATATGTGTAAAGAAGTGAAATCAGAGATAAGGCTTTTTTGCAGATCATGTTATTCCGTACAGAGTAATAAATAAGTTACAAGATTGTGAGCAGCTGCAAAATTACCTCGATAATGTGCGAGATGGACAGTAGGAAATGGTATGACGATAAACGGGGTTGAAACCCAGGTTATGAGTTTCACAAATAGGAAAAGTCCTCTCAGTTTTAATTACTGCGTTGATGGGGTGAAAGTTCGCTTTGGATATCATTGTAAGTACCTAATTTTATCACATAATCACATAAATATGATTGTAAATAAAGGGTACAGATCTCTGCACGCGGTTATGAGGGTATTTAGGAATTGTAGTAAGGATGTAAAGTAGAGGGCATATAAGTCTCTGGTAAGACCCCAAATAGAGTATGGTTCCAGTGTATGGGACCCTCTCCAGGATTACTTGATTCATGAACTGGAAAAAATCCGAAGAAAAGCAGCTTGACTTGTTCTGGGTGATTTCCGTCAAAAGAGTAGCGTTATAAAAATGTTACAAAGTTTGCGCTGGGAAGAGTTGGGAGAAAGGAGACGAGCTGCTCGTCTAAGTGGTATGTTCCGAGCTGTCAGTGGAGAGATGGCATGGAATGACATCAGTAGTCGAATAAGTTTGAGAGGTGTCTTTAAACGTAGGAAAGATCACAATATGAAGATAAAGTTGGAATTCAAGAGGACAAAATGGGGCAAATATTCGTTTATAGGAAGGGGAGTTTGGGATTGGAATAACTTGCCAAGGGAGATGTTCATTAAATTTCCAATTTCTTTGCAAACATTTAAGGAAAGGCTAGGAAAAAACAGATAGGGAATCTGCCACCTGGGCGACTGCCCTAAATGTAGATCAGTAGCGATTGATTGATTGATTGATTGATTGATTGATTGATTGATTGATTGATTGATTGATTGATTGATTGATTGATTGATTGATTGATTGATTGATTGATTGATTGATTGATTGATTGATTGATTGATTGATTGATTGATTGATTGATTGATTGATTGATTGATTGATTGATTGATTGATTGATTGATTGATTGATTGATTGATTGATTGATTGATTGATTGACATCCAACACCTTATCCACTGTATCGTTTATATTTTCAGTTTCACTCTCTGGCACGCCGTAAATAAAAATATTTTTCCTCATGTTTTCCTGGTTGACCGTATTTTCTTGCCACTTTACATGTCTCAATTCCTCCTCTACACCCTTTACTTTGGCCTTCAGTATTTCTAACTCGCCAGCATTCTGCACAACCCTCTCTGTTTTTGTTTTCATTTACTCTTTTACATATTCTTTTTAACTCCTTCATTTCTTTATACCGTTCCCGAATTGATCCCACTGGTCCGGGCCCAGGATTCATCTCGACACCCCCAATCACAAGTAGTATTGCTACCACAACTGCTGCCATCAGCGATACCGGCAAGCCATGTTGTTGCCAGTTACTTTTCGCATATGCCGCACGCTCATACTTCACACGTCCGTGCCAACGACCTACGGCCGACCTATACTATTCAGTAGTAGTACCGATATCCCTCACTCATCACTCACACACAGTGCGTCCTCTCGCTTCGCTTGCTCGATTACAACTTTCTTTACTCATTTTCTGTATGTATGTATGTAAGAAAACATAAAGGGTCCAATAACACTGCCTTGAGGAATTCCCATCTTAAATGATTATAGGATCAGATGAAGCTTCACCCACTCTAGTTCTCTCAATTCTATTTTCTAGAAATATAGCCACCCATTCGTTCATTCTTTTGTCTAGTCCAATTTCACTCATTTTTGCCAGTAGACTCCCATGATTTACCCTATCAAATGCCTTAAATAGGTCAATCCATTTGACCTCCTGAATACAAGA
This sequence comes from Anabrus simplex, assembly GCF_040414725.1. Lineage (NCBI taxonomy): Eukaryota > Metazoa > Arthropoda > Insecta > Orthoptera > Tettigoniidae > Anabrus > Anabrus simplex. The sequence goes on along the minus strand of NC_090266.1, from coordinate 921,523,359 downwards.
TATGTGCTATACCTTGCTAGAATCCTACAAGTTTAAATTCAGTGGATTAACCTTTCCTAAACCCGAACTGCCTTCTATCGAACCATTTATTAATTTCACATACATGTATAATATAATCAGAAAGAATGCATTCCCGAAGCTTACATGCAACACATGTCAAACTGACTGGCCTGTAATTTTCGACTTTGTATCTGTCACCCCCGTTTCTTTACACACAAGGGCTACTATAGCAACTCTCCACTCATTTAGTAGAGCTCCTTCATGCAAACAGTAACCAAGTAAGTACTGCGGATATGGTACTATATTCCGGCCCGTTACTTTAGTATATCCCCAACAATCCTATCTATTCCAGCTTCTTTTCTAGTTATCAAATTTTGTACCTTATTGTAAATTACTTTGTGAACGCAGGGAAATTTGAATACTTCGTTATTATTAGTCCCCTCCTCTATCTGGATATTAGCCATATAACCAACAATCTTTAAATGCTGCTGACTGAATACCTCTGCCTTCTGTAGATCCTCGCATACACATTCCCCTTGCCCATTAATGATTCCTGGAATATCCTTCTCGGAACCTCTTTCTGCCTTAAAATACATATATATATCCTTATATTTTTCACTAAAATTTTCGTGACTGCCAATTACGCTCGCCGTGATTTTGTCCTTAGCTGATTTCTTCGCTAGATTAAATTTGCTTGTAAGTTCCTTCAATTTCTCCGTACTTCCTCAACCATTTCTAACGCTTTTACTTCCCAACCTGCACCTCCTTCTTAGTCGCTTAACTCTATATTATAATATAGCAGGTTTTTACCGTTCCTTACCACTGTTAAAGGTATACACCTGTTTTCACGTTCCTCAACATTTTCATTTACCGTCTTCCACCGATCATAATTACGTTTTTTAACTCCATCATGCCTATCTTATCAGCCATTTGGTACTGCCTACTAGTCCTTTTTACGACCTTCCTTTCTAACACCTTTATTTTTAACTAAGACAAAAGCAGCTTCGTGATCACTAATACCACCCGTTACATCATTTTCTCTATAGAGCTCATCTGGTTTTACCAGCACCACGCCCAGAATATTCTTCTCTCTAGTTGGTTCCATTACTTTCTGATTCAGATGTCCTTCTCAGATTAACTTATTTGCCATTTGTTGGTCATGCTTCCTGTCGTTCGCATTACATTCCCAATTGACAATTGTTAAAATGAGATCTCCCGCTACAATCATGTTCCTTTCCGTATCGTTTCCCACATAGCTGATTATCTTATCAAATAATTCCGAATCAGTGTCTGCGCCATCCTTTCCAGGTCTGTACTCCCCAAAAACATCAAGTTGCCTATTATCTTCAGAGATGAGCCTCGCGCCTAGAATTTCATGTTTGTTGTCTTTAACTATTTCGTATCTTACAAATTCTTCTTTCACCAGAATGAATACACCTCCCTGCTACCATTCCTATTCTATATATACGAAAACACTCCAGTTCCGTAAGAAAATCTCTGCATAAATTACGTCATTTCTCAGTCATGATTCAACTCGTATTACAATATCTGGAAAGTATGTATCTCTTAAATTAATTAATTCTATTCCTTTCTTTACAATACTTCTCTAGTACATGACTAACAATTTTATGCCATCCCCACTTCCAGATCACTGTACCCTTATCATCGCTCCCTACTCCACCCCATTTCCCTGAATTAACTCCCTATAACACTTCTAAAGAAATTTCCAAGCTTATTGAAAGCAGTTCTCAGAAATGCTTACCAGCAAAATCTTCTATGACGCCGCACTCCTTTTAGTAAGTGTCATGACGGTAATAAATGTGTATATTTACAATACACTTCTTAAGATATTCGGGCCGGTGAAGTCGATGTTGCTACCCTAAAAGCAGTCTCCATCGTCATCATCTTAAAGAGAAACCAGTTGAATTAAACCCAGAAGTGATATCCACAAATACACTCATTTTATGAAAATGTCAAAACGAAGGAAAATTAAAAACACATACAGTGACTCGCATAATTATTCGGACAGACATGATTTATTATAGTTTCCTTTGTATTAGTGGTTTCAGTAATAATAAAGCACTCATATAAATTAGATACAAGTTTCTGTATGGAATATAAAAGCTAAACATCCATCATTCTTCTAATGAACAAATTAAATGAAAATATAATCATTAAAAACAAAATCAAAATCAAAACCAATATTGCACAAAATTATTCGGACACTTGCCGATTTACTTATGGTCCTAAAGGTTCAGTATCTGGTGGGCTTTCCTTTCATTTTAATTACTTCCCTGGGTCAACTTGGCATGCTCTCCACTAATTTCCGGATGTAATCGGGAGATATCTTCTGCCACTCTTCTTGAAGTCCATTTTTCAGTTATTCTCTAGGTGTGATTGTTGTTTTCCTTATTTATTTATCCAGTTTGTCCCCAAAGATTATCAATCCCATTCAAGTCTGGTGATTGAGGGGGAGGATGAAGCACCTTTGCGCAATTAAACAATAACCACATCCTTACATTCCAGGCCATATGCTTTGGGTCGTTATCTTGATAAAACTTAAAATGTTCACCAATCCCCATCTTTTCGGCTCTCTTTTTCATATTGTCCCTCAGTATTTTAAGGCATTGAAAGTGGTCCATTTTACCTTCAATAAAAACCAATTCACCAACTCTATTCGCCGACATGCATCCCCACACCATTACCTGTCCACTACCATGTTTCACAGTTGCTTTCAGATTTTACCCTTGAAGCTCAGTATTAGGACGCCGCCAAACTGTTATCCTCCCATCAGATTGAAATATGTTAAATTTACTCTCATCAGCAAATATAACGTCATTCCACCACTCATTGTCTTCTTTAACATGCTCTTTGGCAAACAGCATTCTCTTTCTTCGATTTACTTGATTTATGAAGGGATTCCTTCTTGCAATATGGCCGTGAAAGTTACCTCTTCTGAGCACTCTCCGTATTGTTTAGGGATGCACTTTCTTTCCGGTGTCTGCGGCAATCTCCGTAGCGGGTTTTGGAGCACTTAACTTGGGTGCATTTTTCATTTTTTCTGATTATATAACACTCTTCCCTCACAGAAAAATATTCTTGGATGCGGTGGATGTCAATCCTATCTTCCTCCCGGAACCTTGTGATAATATCAGAGACTGTACTTTTCACTATTTGTAACATTTCAGCAATTTTACGACAACTTTTACCTTTAGCATGGTGAAAAATTACTGGCTGCCGCTGTTCGATTGTGCTCTCTCTTCCTCTGCGGCCCATTTTCACCTACATTGTACAGAGCACTCTAACACACTGAATGTTTACGTTCACACTGTCCTTGGCTCTTTTACATACGACCTCTACACGGCAACTGACTTTTGTCCGAATAATTTTGTTGAAGCACGTTAACTGCGTTCTGAAGTTCCGGGGTCACTGGTTCTCTCCTGTTTTCTAAAAGTACACATTTGAACGTCGTGTTGAATCTGTCAAACTGAGTTCTGTCAGAAACTAGTTTGCGTGTACGATATTTTCTCTGAAATATAGGGCCAGAGTGTAGCAAAGACTATAATTACTAACGTGTCCGAATAATTATGTGAGTCACTGTATGAATCTTACAGTAAGTAAAAATCGGGGTATGTCAAGCGTATGGTTAGAATTAGAGAGTAATTTTACATTCCTGAATCCAGAACTGTCCTCTGTACTGACATGTTAGGCGTGTAAATAAAGGACTGTTGAGGAAACGATTAATATTAGTGTACGCGAATTAACAGGCTGTTAAAATTTCCTCCAAGATTCACTGTGCATCATCGTGCTAAAATGACAGTATAAACAGAGTTCGAATGGGGACGAATGATCGGCATTAAATTGGCAAGTGTGAAATTACCCACTGTTCAGAAGAGCAAAAAGTAAAATTCAACGTGTGATGTTATACGTATTCCCTCCTCAGCAGTGCCTTCCATGAAATTTACTTCGACTTCCCATGGCTTACATTTTAAGTGGTCATCGTTACAATGTCATTGTAGCTTTAGTTTAACTATTTTAGAATAAAATTTGAAATACTCGCATTTGCAATTAGCTACCGAGGGTGAATATCAAGCTCGCAAATAGGCTATTTTCGCTTCTTAAATTTCAAATTATGTCACATTCATCATATTATTATCCTTTTAACTCTGCACGTAATAGTCGTAAATCATTATTATAGTGACAAGGCTTGTAAACTAGTATAATGTAGTTAATACCTGTTATGTGCGCTACTTTACCCTTGCTACTTTAATAAAAACTTAATTGTTGACGAAGTACAATCGTTTATTGTAGCCTTTATAGAGTAAGAAAGCGGAGAGGTAGAATGAGAATACACAATGTTAGTGAAAAGATGGCGTGGAATGACATTAGTAGGTGAATAAGTTTGAGTGGTGGTTTTCAAAGTAGGAAAGACAGTAATATGAAGATAAAGTTGGAATTCAAGAGGACAAATTGGGGCAAATATTCGTTTATAGGAAGGGGAGTTTGGGATTGGAATAACTTGCCAAGGGAGATGTTCATTAAATTTCCAATTTCTTAGCAAACATTTAAGGAAAGGCTAGGAAAAAACAGATAGGGAATCTGCCACCTGGGCGACTGCCCTAAATGTAGATCAGTAGCGATTGATTGATTGATTGATTGATTGATTGATTGATTGATTGATTGATTGATTGATTGATTGATTGATTGATTGATTGATTGATTGATTGATTGATTGATTGATTGATTGATTGATTGATTGATTGATTGATTGATTGATTGATTGATTGATTGATTGATTGATTGATTGATTGATTGATTGATTGATTGATTGATTGATTGATTGATTGATTGATTGATTGATTGATTGATTGATTGATTGTCATGAAGTGCGCGACCCTCAACAACGTTGGAACATGTCAAAAATGCAAAGTGCATTTTAGCGCACTTGGTGAATTTTCGTATCACGACATTTCTATTCGTACTGGACATAAGGCCTCAACAAAAATGCGAATATGGAAGCATTGAACCGAAGAGTACCTACCGGACGCATAGAAAATTCGATAGTGGATCACGAATTCTGACTACAGCACGGATTAACATTTTGTCCGAATAGCGCTGACGATTCGTATAGCGGAGGCCCGTACACACTATGTTTCACTTACCCTTAAAGGAAGAAGTCACACACAGTTAGGTCCAGTGGTCTTGATGCAACTTGGAGAATACCAGGTCATTTTCCCCAGTGTAGCCAATCCATTTGTTTGGCAGGTGCTCGCCGATTAATGCACGGACAGCGTGATGCCAGTGCGGCGGGGCACCATCTTGCTGAAAAATGTAATTACCACCCTCAGCACCCAGTTGTGGTATCATCCAGTTGGTTACCATGTCCAGGTAACTTTGGCTGGTAACAGTTTGTCCTTCAGGCATGAACGGACCGTACACAGTTCGCTCTGATACAGCACAGAAAGTCTTAAGTTCCGGAGAGTCACGTTCCACCTTCCCCATACCCTCACATTGTGCCGGTTGACATTTCCACATAATGGAAGGTTGCTTCATCACTGAAAATGATCTTCGATAGCAGGGTACCATAATTTTCCATTCTCGGCTGGAGATTCAAGCGAAGTTCATGTCACCTTCCTTTGTCTTGCGGGTGTAACAAGTGCAGCTTGTACTGCATGCATCACACGCATTTGCGTAAGATCTTGCTTACCGTGCTTTGTGGGACCTGTAACTCTCGGCTGGCTCACAGCGCTGACTTAGGACTGTGCAGAAAGACTTCTCTGACAAAATCAACAACTTCCTCGGAGACTGTTGGACGTCCCGATTGTCGTTTTCTCTAACCGCATATACATCCTGTTTCTATATCGTTGCACACTTCAAAATGGTCTTGTTGGTAGGCGGGTCCACATTAAATCTGAGTCTGCATAGTTACAACACGGTTTGTTTTAATGAATTCCAACACGCATCAAGTGCGTTGCGACGGGGTGAGCTCCATCTTGCTTTACACTGCCCTCTGGTGGCGGCAGTAGTGCACATAAATCTGCGGCAGATATTTTTTTTGAGTTAATGGATATGCAGACACCAAATCTATAAACGTATTCTAATAAGTATTGATACCATAACAATCTGAAAACAGGGAATATTTATTCATTTATTTAATTAGTTTATTTATTTATTTATTTATTTATTTATTTATTTATTTATTTATTTATTTATTTATTTATTTATTTATTTAGTTAGTTTATTTATTTATTTATTTATTTATTTATCACCTGTATACCATCAAAATTCACTATAATAGTGTGTGTGTGTGTAAATGTGCCTACTATGTCATTTTCCGTGATAATATTATCTGTATGAAGCCTAATATGTATTACGAACGAACAAATATTCGAATTCCAACCTTTAAAAAGCCTACTTTATATCTGAGTGACAACATTGATGGCTGCTAACTAAGAAGGCTATGATTCAAGTCCTAGCCAATGCAGGTGGGATTTTCATTACAAAAATTCACGTCACTGTAGTTCAAATTCGATGTAAACTTAATTTTGGAGGTCCTGTAGCTATTATCACGGTATCAACAGTCACTTAAATCACATTCATGCTTGCTAATCATTCATCCTCAATAGTAGCAAATGGATCACTGGACGTAATAAGCCATTCAGACAGCGCACAAGGCCCAATTTCGTTCCCTTATATGATGACTATGTCATAGAGTAGTCACCACTGTATCCTGCAGTATCTATTAGTACTGTTGAGGATACAAAACGCATATAGTGTGACCAAATCCTGTTCAGAGCGGACAGAATAAATCTTATTTTCGACGTTAAATGGTGTTAAATTTCGTAGTTTTAACTGCTAGTTCACTATCGATTATATACTCGGAAAATAAAATCTTCTTACAAATACAAAAACAAATTCAATATCTGTATCAATGCCATCCAGGTTCTGTATAATACAAAATGACAGTGCTGAAGTAAGCTATACTAAAATGTGGGCATGCGAACTTAGTTTACTAGTCTACATTATTAAATATTCCAACACTACCTACATACATTATTTAAGTAATCACGGTACGCCTTCAGTTGTGGCACTATACTGTAATTTATGAGTAATAAAGTAATTGAAGTCAAAATGAATCGATGTTTTCGGGTAAATAATTGTACGGCCCAAATAGAAATGGGATTCATCAGTGAAAATTAAGGTGATACCACATTCTAAGAGTTTTCCCAATGAATAAGCTTGGTGACATTATTTTATCCTGGCCAACTGAATACCGTAAAATTGTTAAACACGTCTCCAGTGCTCACGATTGTGTAATCTGTGTCAGATACAATCACTCGGCTGTTATGGGTGCACAAATACAAGAAATCGACTCTTACAGATGAAATGCCGAAATACGTAACAGTGTACATATGTAAATACGTAGGTAAGCAGGCAGCCAGTTCGTCTTATCTTTACGTATTTTCATTTCCAATATACCTAAAAAGTAAAGATTGGTTACATTTCTGTTCACATGTCATTTTCAATCAAGGTATACCTGAAAGCTTACTAAGGAATTTTCCACTCAGGTACTGAAAGGTAATCTGTTTTAAATTAACAAACTTACCATTTTAACATGCATCGTTTCAAACTACACTGACTGACAGAGCAAATGCAACACCAAGAAGGAGTGGTCAGAACTTTATGCCAATTGCAGGGTAGACTGACGTCACTGAGGTATGCTCATGATGTGAAATGCGCCGCTGTGCTGCGCACGTAGCGAACGATAAATGGGACACGGCGTTGGCGAATGGCCCACTTCGTACCGTGATTTCTCAGCCGACAGTCATTGTAGAACGTGTTGTCGTGTGCCACAGGACACGTGTATAGCTAAGAATGCCAGGCCGCCGTCAACGGAGGCATTTCCAGCAGACAGACGACTTTACGAGGGGTATGGTGATCGGGCTGAGAAGGGCAGGTTGGTCGCTTCGTCAAATCGCAGCCGATACCCATAGGGATGTGTCCACGGTGCAGCGCCTGTGGCGAAGATGGTTGGCGCAGGGACATGTGGCGCAGCCCGAGTGACGTCAGCACGCGAGGATCGGCGCATCCGCCGCCAAGCGGTGGCAGCCCCGCACGCCACGTCAACCGCCATTCTTCAGCATGTGCAAGACACCCTGGCTGTTCCAATATCGACCAGAACAATTTCCCGTCGATTGGTTGAAGGAGGCCTGCACTCCCGGCGTCCGCTCAGAAGACTACCATTGACTCCACAGCATAGACGTGCACGCCTGGCATGGTGCCGGGCTAGAGCGACTTGGATGAGGGAATGGCGCAACGTCGTGTTCTCCGATGGGTCACGCTTCTGTTCTGTCAGTGATAGTCACCGCAGACGAGTGTGGCGTCGGCGTGGAGAAAGGTCAAATCCGGCAGTAACTGTGGAGCGCCCTACCGCTAGACAACGCGGCATCATGGTTTGGGGCGCTATTGCGTATGATTCCACGTCACCTCTAGTGCGTATTCAAGGTACGTTAAATGCCCACCGCTACGTGCAGCATGTGCTGCGGCCGGTGGCACTCCCGTACCTTCAGGGGCTGCCCAATGCTCTGTTTCAGCAGGATAATGCCCGCCCACACACTGCTCGCATCTCCCAACAGGCTCTACGAGGTGTACAGATGCTTCCGTGGCCAGCGTACTCTCCGGATCTCTCACCAATCGAACACGTGTGGGATCTCATTGGACGCCGTTTGCAAACTCTGCCCCAGCCTCGGACGGACGACCAACTGTGGCAAATGGTTGACAGAGAATGGAGAACCATCCCTCAGGACACCATCCGCACTCTTATTGACTCTGTACCTCGACGTGTTTCTGCGTGCATCGCCGCTCGCGGTGGTCCTACATCCTACTGAGTCGATGCCGTGCGCATTGTGTAACCTGCATATCGGTTTGAAATAAACATCAATTATTCATCCGTGCCGTCTCTGTTTTTTCCCCAACTTTCATCCCTTTCGAACCACTCGTCCTTGGTGTTGCATTGTCACTGTCAGTCAGTGTATATAACATTTTTTCTTTTTTTCACTTCCCTTTGTTTCCCCTCAACCAAGTAAACTAGTTACCTTTGTCGGAAATTAGACAAAAGTGCTCGTACGGATCATTATTTGAAAACATTCAAGTGTAGGATTATTAGTAAGTAGTGTCTATGAAACATGTATTGAATGTATTAAATTCCCTCCATTACCGCCATAAAAATCATTCTTGATTCTTGCAACAATGTTAACCATCTTCCTTCTTCATAATTAAACACAGTCATATGCTTGAAATTAATATTCAAATGTTTAATGGATTTCATGACCCTTGCTAGAACCAGAAAATCTGCTTGTAATTTAAACTGTCCATTTTCTTGATACGACCTGTGACAATAAAATTCGGTGAATAAAATCAGAACGGTCGATCCGGCAACACTGGTGACATGCAACGCTGCACCTACGCAGCAGCGGGTTTTGACCACCTGCTCCCAACGCTGTCAGTTGAGCATCGTGTGTGTGCCGTGTAAGACCTGTGTGACACAGTGCGTGTTTAGTGCGTTGGTTCTGAACTGCGAACAGGAACATAAACGACCAAAAGATCAATGTAGGTAGTACAATTTCTTTTAAGCTTGGCAAGACACCGAAAGAAACGCATGCGATGCTGGTACGTGTTTATGAAGATTAAGCACTGTCCTTGAAGTGTGTGTACGAGTGGTTCGCCGATATTCGAGGAGGCCAGGAAAGTGTTTCTGACAAACCCCGTAGCGGAAGACCGGCGACCGCCGTCAGTGACAAAAACATTGAGAAGGTGAGGACATTAATAACGAACGATCGGCGATTAACTGTGCGCATGATAGCGGATGAACTGCACATTAACCGTGAATCAGTGCGAAAAATCGTTACTCAGAAGTTAGGGAAGAGGAAAACGTGTTCTCGTCTTGTGCCACATCACTTGACTGACGATCAGAAGCAGGCACGTTTAGAGGTTTCACAGAATTTTGTCGAAACGGCAGATGGGACACCAAATTTCTTGAACTGTATCGTCACTGAGGATGAAACCTGGTGTCTCAGGTACGAACCTGAAACGAAACGCAAAGCATGGAATGGCGTTCTCCGCGATCCCCTCGTCGGAAAAAGGTCCTCCAGATTTATTCTCATTCCCACGACTCAAACTCGCTTTGAAAGGAAAGAGATTTGACAATATTCCTGACATCTATCGAAACGTGACGAGGCTTTTGAACACCATCCCAAAGGAAGCCTTCTTGCAAAGTTTCCAGGACATGCATCGCCGATCTCAGCAGTGCATAGTTATGGCAGGGGACTATTTCGAAGGACAGTAAGGTCACTGTCGTGCATTGTTCATCTACGTTGATAGTACAGGACTATTCACCGAACTTTATTGTCACAGGTTGTATACAGAGAGTCCATCAATGAAATGATGAAAAATAGAGATTCACACCTCTGAAACCATTTTATTTGCTGCAGTACAGTTTACATGGATGAAAGCAAGTACTGACAGAGTTTTAATAAACCTCCCAGTGAGCGCCTTTTGTAGCGCTGTTTATATCTATGTGATAGTCAATCTCCTGCCACGCGTTATAAAGCGTATCTCGTGTGACCAGCTCCAACACTTCGAAGATCAGGGCAGGCAATTCTGCAATATCGGCCACACGAGTGCGATACATTTTTTCAACAAACTCAGAAGTACAGCGATCGTGGTGGCCATGACATACTCCGCTCCTTCCAATTCAACTTTCAGCAAATGTCTCATCAAGAAAGACGCGCACCCGGTAAGCATAGTCTGGAAAAGCACCGTTCTGTTGAAAACTTCACTGTTGTGAATGTGCGCGCTCATGTTCACGTCAGTGCAAGCAAGTAACTAAACCTCTTGTGTCTTTCCTTCAATGATATGAATTTCAGTACGCTGCAAGCATTGGTTTCAGAGATACAGGTCTTTGCTTTTCGTCTTTTCATTCTCGGACATCCTATATAATAAATGTGATTCTCTTATATTAACATTCTGCGCCTGTCCATCAAATCTCCTTCAATATCAATCTCCAAAATTTCTCTCACAAGCCTTGTACACATGTTTCAGGCGTTGAGACAACTGAGAGCTCCGTACTTCATCGTGTCAACACTTGCAACACTTACGTGAGTATGAAACGCAAGAGCAACGTGACCCTTCTCACGTCGCCCAGGTGCGTATCCCTGCAGTTGCCTCGCAGCCATGGAATGGGCGATGAATCGTTACCTTCCACATCGAAAGGACTGATAGACTCTACAGGAATGCCAGAAGATCAGATGTGAACGAACATTGTGATCTGTTGGAAAAGAAGAAGCGTACCCTGAGTTCAACAATACTAGTAGCCGTATTCATGGTCATGTAACGGTGTTGAGGTTGTGGGGAAACACTTTTCAAAACACCCATACGTCTCTGCACAGTATTATTTCTAGTTTAAAGATCTTTGACTATATCTGAAAGTACACATGTGAATAGTTTCTTTCTCTGCGTGAAACAGTAGATTAAAGCCGCCCCTTAAGTGTACCGAAGTTTTATGTGGGACCATACCTAGTGCTCCGAATCGGAAAGTATCTCAGTCCACTTAAAGAACACCCGGTTCTATTTTTGAAGATTTGATAAAGTTTTAATTGCAAAAACATTATCCTTGCCATGAATATATTTTTCTATATATTGTAGTTAAATATATAAAGATTCTGATCCAATCAATGCCTAACATTCTATGGCGTTATCTACAATACTATTGGACTTATTTATGTGACGGTGAATGCTCAAATATAAACTTCATGGAGAAAATATGCACGTCTCAACGAGAATATTAAGATAATGGGATTCAATTTGCTTCAAAAGTTAAGGAGTCCGGTGTAACATAAGAGAATCAACGACCTAGAAAGTACACAGTCTTCAGTGGTCGTTCGTTCAAGGTGAGATCTAACCATTGCCAGCAAACATTGACTCCTGTCAAAATGTTATGCTTTGAAGACCACAAAATATGAAGGGCAATGTGTTTATTGGACAACGTTTGTCCTCCTTTGAATATGTATTTAAGTCCAGAAGTGCAAGAAAAATAAAGACCCTATTTATTGTGATGGAATATTTTAATCGTTGTGCTTTGACTTGTCATTATCATTGCATCCTCATGGATACACTTAATCTGTATGTTGAAAATAAGATCATTTAACTAATGTGTATTTAATGCTTAAGCTCATCAGAATATCAGTATTGAATTATCAGATTCTCAAAGTTTGATTAATATCTTTATTTCAGTGTGAGTCATCTCATCGTACAAGTTATTATTTTATTAATATGTAATGTGTTAAAAGTGAAAGTAGAAACATTCTTCTCTGGAAGGCTTATATCTTGAACTTCTGAAACAGGAAGAAAATTCTATCACCATTTCTAGCATCTAGGATTAAACAGGGTTGGTGACAGTTGAATAAAAAGTAAATGCTTAATTCTCTGTCCTTTCATATCATATCAAAACAAATGTATGTTTTAAGTGTGATTCAATGACCTAAACGTTGTCCCATTTAAACAACAGGCATCCTGTATTAAGTTGTGAAGAAAAATCACGTAAATTGGTAAGGGGAAGCAGTAATCTCAGCCACCCTTCTTTATACTACCTCAACAATGAAATGAAATGGCGTATGGCTTTTAGTGCCGGGAGTGTCCGAGGACATGTTCGGCTCGCCAGATGCAGGTCTTTTGATTTGACACCCGTAGGTGACCTGCGCGTCGTGATGAGGATGAAATGATGATGAAGACGACACATACACCCAGCCCCCTTGCCAGCGAAATTAACCAATTAAGCTTAAAATTTCCGACCCTACCTGGAATCGAACCCGGGACCCCTGTGGCCAAAGGCCAGCATGCCAACCATTTAGCCATGGAGCCGGACACCGCAACGATGATAATCATGTATGCACAGTAAGTGAAGAAGATAAAGGAAAATATGTTCGTAATACTCAATGTGACTGTGTGCAAGGATAAGAGTATATTAAATGTTCAAATATCGTTTTGAAGGACGTAATACTACCCTCATTAGCAGGTAGTAAGCCTTATAAGACGTTTAGAACATGGCTCATAGCCCAAACAATGCATGACAATAGTCTAAGTACGTATGAAATTAATATATAAGCAAGCAAGTTCTGAGAAAGTGACAGAAACTCTTAAGATCCAAGAAGTACCCCAGCATAACCATTACAATTATAGAGTCAAATGAACATTTTTATCACGGTCCTGTTGGACGGTCCACATTACCCATCTTCGAATGTTTTCTTGAGGGGAAAAAAAGCACGCTTTGTCTCATTGATACAATCGTCTCAAATGTTTGGGAAATGTATTAGTCATCATCATCATCATCTGTTTACCCTCCAGGTTCGGTTTTTCCCTCGGACACAGCGAGGGATCCCACCTCTACCGCCTCAAGGGCAGTGTCCTGGAGCTTCAGACTCTTGGTCGGGGGATACAACTGGGGAGTATGACCAGTACCTCGCCCAGGCGGCCTCACCTGCTATGCTGACAGGGGCCTTGTGGAGGGATGGGAAGATTGGAAGGGATAGGCAAGGAAGAGGGAAGGAAGCGGCCGTGGCCTTAAGTTAGGTACCATCCCGGCATTCGCCTGGAGGAGAAGTGGGAAACCACGGAAAACCACTTCCAGGATGGCTGAGGTGGGAATCGAACCTACCTCTACTCAGTTGACCTCTCGAGGCTGAGTGGACCCCGTTCCAGCCCTCGTACCACTTTTCAAATTTCGTGGCAGAGCCGGGAATCGAACCCGGGCCTCCGGGGGTGGCAGCTAATCACGCTAACCACTACACCACAGAGGCGGACAAATGTATTAGTAACAAGTTTAAATTAATTTTGTTCATCACGAAACCTAACCACCCCTTTAGAGTGAAGTGAAATGATCAAATGTAAGAAATATAACAGCATCCGCAAGACCCCTAAAGTTTTCGTATAGTTGAAACCTTAGTAATGGTGTTGTGATAGAAAAGTTACAATTTTCGGTAATTATGGACAGACAGACTCAAATAAATTAATAAGTATTCTCTTAACCTAATAGGATAGCTTTTCATATTTAAGTAATTAACAGTTTAACATCCATTTAAAACATATAAGTAACAGATTGTTGCACATGAAATGTCGTACTTCGGGATAAAGTGATTGTTTTATTAAACAGCACTACCAAATGGTGCCACTGTGTTGGGTGGTACAGATTTAAGAATCCCTGCATGTGCTCGTGGAATCATTTGAATTCTAATTTGCTGTGTGGTCTAGACAGAGTTTCACTTCTCTGTTCACACGGAACATAAACGTTCCATTTAAACATAATAGTGACATGGTGCAAGAAACTGATATTATAGTATTAATCGCCGCCAATCTGCACTATGGATAAATGCTGACCAGACCCCAAAGCTAAAGTTGAAATAGAGCACTCATCCGAGGCAGATAGACTGGTTGTGTGAGCAGATGTGACTTATTATTCTTTCTGAAAACCATTAATGGCTAGAAGTGCTTCAGCCAGTCGGATGACATACATCAGAAATTGCGCCCTGTACAGCCTCGATTGATCAATATACACTGACTGACAGAGCAAATGCAACACCAAGAAGGAGTGGTTCGAAAGGGATGAAAGTTGGGGAAAAAACAGAGACGGCACGGACGAATAATTGATGTTTATTTCAAACCGATATGCAGGTTACACAATGCGCACGGCATCGACTCAGTAGGATGTAGGACCACCGCGAGCGGCGATGCACGCAGAAACACGTCGAGGTACAGAGTCAATAAGAGTGCGGATGGTGTCCTGAGGGATGGTTCTCCATTCTCTGTCAACCATTTGCCACAGTTGGTCGTCCGTACGAGGCTGGGGCAGAGTTTGCAAACGGCGTCCAATGAGATCCCACACTTGTTCGATTGGTGAGAGATCCGGAGAGTACGCTGGCCACGGAAGCATCTGTACACCTCGTAGAGCCTGTTGGGAGATGCGAGCAGTGTGTGGGCGGGCATTATCCTGCTGAAACAGAGCATTGGGCAGCCCCTGAAGGTACGGGAGTGCCACCGGCCGCAGCACATGCTGCACGTAGCGGTAGGCATTTAACGTGCCTTGAATACGCACTAGAGGTGACGTGGAATCATACGCAATAGCGCCCCAAACCATGATGCCGCGTTGTCTAGCGGTAGGGCGCTCCACAGTTACTGCCGGATTTGACCTTTCTCCACGCCGACGCCACACTCGTCTGCGGTGACTATCACTGACAGAACAGAAGCGTGACCCATCGGAGAACACGACGTTGCGCCATTCCCTCATCCAAGTCGCTCTAGCCCGGCACCATGCCAGGCGTGCACGTCTGTGCTGTGGAGTCAATGGTAGTCTTCTGAGCGGACGCCGGGAGTGCAGGCCTCCTTCAACCAATCGACGGGAAATTGTTCTGGTCGATATTGGAACAGCCAGGGTGTCTTGCACATGCTGAAGAATGGCGGTTGACGTGGCGTGCGGGGCTGCCACCGCTTGGCGGCGGATGCGCCGATCCTCGCGTGCTGACGTCACTCGGGCTGCGCCACATGTCCCTGCGCCAACCATCTTCGCCACAGGCGCTGCACCGTGGACACATCCCTATGGGTATCGGCTGCGATTTGACGAAGCGACCAACCTGCCCTTCTCAGCCCGATCACCATACCCCTCGTAAAGTCGTCTGTCTGCTGGAAATGCCTCCGTTGACGGCGGCCTGGCATTCTTAGCTATACACGTGTCCTGTGGCACACGACAACACGTTCTACAATGACTGTCGGCTGAGAAATCACGGTACGAAGTGGGCCATTCGCCAACGCCGTGTCCCATTTATCGTTCGCTACGTGCGCAGCACAGCAGCGCATTTCACATCATGAGCATACCTCAGTGACGTCAGTCTACCCTGCAATTGGCATAAAGTTCTGACCACTCCTTCTTGGTGTTGCATTTGCTCTGTCAGTCAGTGTAGATGGTGTTGAACGGGTTCAGGACAACGCCTGACCACATGTGTCAAAGAACACAATTCAGGAAATAAACAACTTGCACTGTGAAACACGACTTCATCCACCATACTCAACTCTCCCGCCAATGGACTACCACTTTCTTTTATATTTCTGGATCACTTTTAGGGAGAGAAACGGTTCAAGAATGAAGCAGCTGTCAAAAATGCCTTCGTGGAATTTCTTGCATCCAAGCAGTCGGATTTCTAAGAAATGGGCATAAAGATACTTTATCTCTGTGGAAGAATTGTATTGCACCTAATGGTGCCTACTTTAACGTTTAACAGTTCGTTATGAGAGAGTTCTCGTTGATTGAAATTTCACTACCCATTCTGACACTCCGTGTACTACAACCTGGTTAGTCGCGTAGTAGCAAAATTACTAAATTCAAAATAGAACTTATTGGCTTAATATTAAAGTCTGTTTGCTTGAAGGCAGGTTAAGTGAGAAAAGTTTCAATTCAGAATAAAATGTAATAAGATAAATTAAGGGGCAATCATTGAAGTATTGACTCATGCTTAGCCACACTTCATGGTAATGGACTCGTAATAAGTAGGCTAATTAGACACGTATCATAGCTTCTACCAGCTATGAACTGTGTACATTTTGTGAGGATATTCTTAATTTTATTAACTCATTTCTAGAATCTATATACCATGAATAAAAATTAGTAAATAATCTTGCGAAATAAATAATTACAAGAAGGGAAATATTTCTGTATTTTGAGATTGTTTAGAAAAACAACAATCGAATTTTCAATTTAGGATATAATGCGACATCGTAAACCTATTGAATTTATCAATGCATTACACAGTCGACCAAAGGAACATTATAGAAAGAAAATCGTAAATTATGTGTAATTTACTTCCAAGTTACTGTCCATTGGTAATAAAAGTAATGTGATATTAAGATGTACCAAATCCGAATTATTTCATTACATCAATTAATATTGATTGAATTTCGTGAATTTAAATATTACTTAATTTTCTTCTATCATACTTTTCAAAGAAGGAATAGATCGAAAATACGTAATCATCTATAGATTCAAGTAAGTTCTTTCAACAATAAACATATGGCAGTTTAAATAATAGCATAATATTCCAGAAAATCTCTCTTGTTTTGCAGTTTTGGAGAAGTTACTACGCGAATTAACAGTAAAATGGTAATGTGACGTATTCACTTCTCGTCATAAAATTGTTTCAAATGCGTTTATTCGTTTTGTACATATAAGCCATAAAGAAAATAGTTAGGAAAGTGTTTAATTTTCAAGTAAACATAATTGTTATATGTGTGTATGTGTAATTCATAAGGCCCTACACTCTCCAGTTGTCTTCATGACCTTTCAAGTAAATAAAAGAATGAACAGTGTTTCAAAAGGCTTCCTCGAAGTCACAAAAACCCACTTTTCCTTCACAAGGGTATTTTCCATTCCCTAAGAAAAGATAATCTACTTAGTAGTATGAATATATTGCCACATAAATCTTAAATATATCCTATATATATTAGTATATATGAGATATTCAGTAAGACCAGGTTCACACTAATGAAAGAACTAAAAATTTCATTTTTTTTTTTTTGCTAGAAATTTTCCCATCTCTTTGTCCCTTTGAGAAAGAAATCCGTTCTTTGATTTGTTTATTTTACATCATCAAGGAATGTAGAGCACTTCAAATTATTACGAATTCAGTGTATTACATGTGAACATTGTGTGCCAAATAGTTACATAATGATACCAAGGTACCAGTGCTGTGAACTTGATTTTTGGGTTATAAAAATGATGACTGTGATGGAAAAAGTTATGTTACTTGTAAATAAAATAATAACAAGTACGAATTGCTATTAATAACAGGTATCAGTCTTACCTTGAATTTTTCACCCAACCACACATCCCCCCCCACCACCACCACGAATGATGTTATCAGTAGAAAGATATATGAATTCTAAGAGCAACTATCATTGTGCATTGGAGAAAACTATAAATTCATGTGAGAGTTACCATCAAATCATGTAATGTGCTACTATTTGCTTATATGTTGTCGCAAATAAAATATAGATGACAAATATATTTTCAGTGTAATCTTTTAATCAATTGGTGTGGTTTGTTTCCCTACAGATGAAATGTATTCTTCCTTACGGTAGGATATTATATTTCAAAGAAATTGTAGCGATATCTAATAATTTACAATGTTGTATTAGTACCGTAGGTACTTCCGGATCTCCTGCTTCCTCTGCCGGGCCGATGACCTTCGATGTTAGGCCCCTTTAAACAACAAGCACAACAAGCTTCCTCTGCCATAGAACTACTGTATTATGAGATAACGATCTCGATTTTTATCCTGTACTTATATTTCTATCAACTTTCTTGTTAGCATTCTTCACCAAAACGTGTTCTGGAGGAATTACAGCTTATCGGAGCTAGTTTCAAGATCACTGAATGTATTACCATATTATTGCACTTACTCCGGTAACATTGCCTGAACTGTCTCCAGCGACACCACCAACATACTGTAGAAAGAAAATAGGAATACCTATCTATATAGACCTCCAGCGAATTACGTTCATCATCATCATCATCATCATCATCTGTTTACCCTCCAGGGTCGGCTTTTCCCTCGGACACAGCGAGGGATCCCACCTCTACCGCCTCAAGGGCAGTGTCCTGGAGCTTCAGACTCTTGGTCGGGGATACAACTGGGGAGAATGACCAGTACCTCGCCCAGGCGGCCTCACCTGCTATGCTGAACAGGGGCCTCGTGGAGGGATGGGAAGATTGGAAGGGATAGGCAAGGAAGAGGGAAGGAAGCGGCCGTGGCCTTATGGTAGGTACCATCCCGGCATTCGCCTGGAGGAGAAGTGGGAAACCACGGAAAACCACTTCGAGGATGGTTGAGGTGGGAATCGAACACACCTCTACTCAGTTGACCTCCCGAGGCTGAGTGGACCCCGTTCCAGCCCTCATACCACTTTTCAAATTTCGTGGCAGAGGCGGGAATCGAACCCGGGCCTCCGGGGGTGGCAGCTAATCACGCTAACCACTACACCACAGAGGGCGAATTACGTTACTTCCATTAAACTAGTGATAGAAAGTGCCATGTTCCACAAGTAATATTTGTAAACATTTTTATCGTTAGCGCTGTTGAAGAAATGTCGTGATCAAATTATTTTTGTTATCATTGCCATATTTGTCGTGATCCATGTGGTGCACACACTTCCTGACAAATGGGGAACAAAATAGGCCATAGGCTTACTGAAGGCCACTGCTGTTCAAGAATAGTACCCTACCACGGTCAATCTGCAATACAAATCACATACGATCCGGCAAATGCAATACCAGGTTTCTCGATCATCGACAAGTGCGATGTTACTTATTTTTGTTGAACAGATGTGTGATACATCAAAGGTTGAAGGACTTAACCAGGGAATACTTTCCCAATCAAATTAACTGAACTACCTCACGGTGCTTCAAAATCTTCGACATTATGGACAACTACAGCCTACTTTTGATGGGAGAGGACGTTTACGACAATTTCTCTTGAACGCCAGAAGAGAAATCTTGGACGTAATCCACGCATGAACACCATTTACATCTCTCACAAGGTAGAATGTTTTCACTACCTTGCAAACAGAACACATCGGGAGTACTTGTTTTACCCACATCACGTGCAATATATCCTTCAAACGACACCATTTATTCCAAGTCTACGTTTATTTTAATTCGTTTGAGAAAACAAGAGCAACATATAGATATGTTTAGGTAATTTCAGTCTGTAACGAATCGGGTTTCATATACAAGGTGACGCGAAATTCGCGCACTCGGGCGTCGCAGCGCGACTCCTCACATGCCAGCAATAACAAAATATCTCTCACAAAATTTCGTCCTGCGAGTATATCCGGCAGAAAAAGAACGTTGAAGAATGGCAATCTGGCAACACTGTAACCGCATGTAGGGCAACTATCTCGGTCAGCACGTACTAGCCGTATTGTACAGGTGGTGCAGTGGGTAGAGTTTTGGGTTGGCATGCAGGAGTTCGAGGGTTCTATCCTGGGTTGTGGCGCAATTTTTTATTTGCTAATTTCCATCCGACATTACATACTGTAATACAGTAAGACACCGTTTCTTAGGTCACATGTATCCTACATTTACAAAATTTAGTAACGCTGAACACGTTGTAATGCACCTACTAGATGAAACGGTGCGAATAAATTCACGCTCACGACGTGGAAAGGGCGTATTTCAAAGTTGACCAATGAAAACGAATATTCGTGCATTTCTAGAATCGTAGTATGTTAGTGCAAATGGTTTCTAGACGACCCGCTGCAATCGCTGTTGACGATTAAGATGCCAGATACCATACCACCTGGACTACAATTACGAAATAAAAAACATACGCCTCAAACCAGGATCGACCCCTCGACCTTTTCCATGATAACCCTAAACTCTACCCACTGCACCAATTGTACCGTACGGCTAATGTATGCTGACAGAGGTAGTTACCCTACATGTGGTTACAGTGTTGCCAGATTGCCACTCTTCAACGTCCTTTTTCTCCCAGATATACTCGCAGGACGAACTTTTGTGAGAGACATATTTTTATTGCTGGCATGTAAGGAGTCGCGCTGCGACGCCCGAGTGCGCGAATTCGCTTCACCCTGTATATGGCTTAACGAACTTCCACATCACTCCTTTCAGCAATACTGAGCGAGTTGGCTAAATAAAACGACAGTGTAGCTGTGAGCTTATATTCGGGAGAAGGTGGACTCGTACCCCACTAACGGCAGCCCTGAAGATTGTTTCCCGTGGTTTCCCATTTCCATATTAGGCTGTAACTTAATTAAGGCCACGATCGCTTCCTTCTCTGTCCTAGCCCTTCCTTGTCCGATCATTGCCTAAAACCTATCTGAGTTAGTGCGACGCTAAATCACAAACTCTCATCACGTTGGACACAGCAGCTTTCAATTGCTATTGAACTGAGTGTGTGGGTAAGAGCGAGCAGAATCACAATAGTTGGTCCTTCAGAACTTGTAATAGGTATAACAGGAAATAGTTATTTCCATTTGAAACATTTATGGAAGCTCGAGAGAACGTTTTACATACACATCGAGATGTTTTCCTCCTACAGCTCGGTCGCTGTGTGACCATTGGATAAATCTCTGTGTCAATGGATTGGACAAGACGATTCATTGTAGTGGCCCTCTCAAAGCCTACAGTTCTTTTTTATCTCCGGGAGAATATGAAGAAGCTGGCATACAGAAGCTTCCAAGCCACCACCGGCGTACGTTTGATAATGTTAGCATCATAAGAAAGAAGTCGTGTCCTGTGAATGTGTCAGATGAAATTAGCTTCTTTGAACCGAAGCAAGCGTTCGGACAAAATGGCCACATGAAACAACTTAGTAGTATAAATAAAGCGGAGGTAAATGTGGAGCAAATGAGCAATGTTTGGAAATTTTGGTGTTTGTAGGGCTGGATGTTGGGATGTTTTGTAAGGTTTACCTGAATTGATGTGTGTTTAATGAATTTTGGAATATTTGGTGTTTGAAGTGTTGGACGATTGGATTTTTTGGAATTTTTACCTAATTTTTCTGACGAATTTTGTGTGGTGTGGACCGATGAATCGCGGTTTCAGTTGTATCGAACTGATGTGCGCGTGAGAGTGTGGCGTATGCTATGGATCCTGCGTGTCAACAAAGTTGTGTCCAGGAGGGAGGTAGCTCAGTTCTGATCTGGGTGGCGTTCTCATGGTCGCAATTAGGCCCCATTGTCCGCCTGCATGGAGCGCTGACAGGTGCACCTTATGTGGACATTCTTTCAGACCATCTGCATCCCATTCTGGCCGTAGAGATGCCATGTTTCAACAGTACAATGCACCATATCACCGCTCTGTGGTGGCACGCAAGTGGTTTGGAGAAGCACTCCAGTGAAGTTAAAACCATGGACAGTCCCTCCAGATCACCCGATCTTAATCCAGTCGAGCATTTAGGGGATTATGTCGATGCTGGTGTACGCTCCTTGAACTCCACACCAACTATACAAGATCAATATATTGTTTGTAACAGTGCAAGATGCGTGGGTCCAGATCCCTCCAGAACGATTCCAGCACCTTATAGAGTCGATGCCTCTCCATACTGCAGTCGTTTTGAGGGCTCGCGCAGGAGAAACTCGTTATTAATATAACATTCAGTGTATTCCCATGACTTTTGGCCACTCAGTGGATACTGCGTTTACAAAAATAGATAAATTAACACTTAAACGAAATCGGATTGACTGATCCAAGGATTAAACCTAGAAATAAAGCCCAGCCATATGACGTGAAGTTAATTGCCACGTTTTTGTAGCACTTCTTGTACGAGGTAATGTTTGGGATATTGTGTATTTGGAAGTTCTTCAATGTAAAATCCACCATCAATGGGCTGAACTTTTCGAATACGAAATATTTCTAAGTTCCATTTTGGTGTGTAACCTTTATCGAAGATGGATTTATGTTTACTGATGCGAACGTAATCTCCTGTACGAGACCGATGACGCCATGGGTCGACTGTTTTGATGGGATTAAAAGTACAATCCAAGTATGGTACGTTTTTCGCTATGAGCTGTGGTATCGTGCCGATGGTTCTACAGTATATTCGGTATCGTTGTAACGTGTAACAAGAGTTTGCGTTAAATTGAGCGATCGATACGATCCTATGGCTGTAAATTCTCGCCACATGTTCGTTTTTAAAGTTCGATTAAAACGCTCTGAAACTCCGACTATTATATTGCTAGAAGTAGAATAATGAGGAATTGCTAGGGATTTTACGTAGGCTGAAAATTTCCTGTTGAAAACATTCCTTTCCTTGGACTGTTTGCAGGAATTTAGGCCGACATTTGGATCCCTGAACGATGCGTTTGAATGCGTTAGTTACAAGAGCATCTGTTTTATTACGTAGCGGCTCCACAAAAGCCATTTTCGAATAGACGTCGATGACGGTGAGTATGTACTTGACTCCATCGTTACTCTTGGCGTAATGTATCATTTCAACGAGATCGGCTTGCCAGAGTTCGTAGACTCCAGTGATATGTCTTCGCAGCGAAAATATTTACGACGGGCTGGACTCTGTAACTCTTGGGCAACTGCCATTTTAATAGGCGATGTGGCTTAGTAGGCGACGGCTTAGACGATGATACCGGCATGGTGAAGCTCCTCTTCCATGAATTTCTCCTTCATGTCCAGTATGTCCAGCCTTTTGGGATGCCATTAAAAGTCGTACCCGTTTCATCAATTTAATGGGATTACTCTAGTTAGAAATATCGACGTTAGGTTTTTATGTCTTAAAGATATCAGATTATATTTTGATGCCGCAGGCTAAAGCTGTGCGTCGAACAATCTTTGCCTTGGGAAATAACTTTGCTATGATCATTCTATATTTAACACTCTTATTTGCACTGACAGATTCCGAACGATCGTAGTTACGGCGATAGGCATTCGTGGCAAGTAAGATGGACGTTTACTTGGCGAGATCCTCGTGTTTGTAATCATCGCAGTCATGGGGCTCTTGAAAACAGAAGCTTGAGAGTCCCGGTGTTGGTTTAGAATGAACACCTCTGACAATGATGTTATTATCGCTTATCTTGATATCTGAATCGCCAACCAGAAAGCTCCTGTTCTCGTAGTGAACGTCATAGGTTGTGTCATTTTTCTTAGTACACAGTTGCTCGCCAAGTACACGTACATCTTACTTGCCACGAATGCCCATCGCCGTAACTACGATCGTTCGGAATCTGTCAATGTAAATAAGAGTGTTAAATGTAGAATGATCATAGCAAAGTGATTTCCCACGGCTAAGAGTGTTCGACGCACAGCAAGCAGCGTATAACTCTGCAAAGGCGATAAATGGCATGTCTGGGTTCACATGGTCACCGTAGATGTGGTTCATGTTTCGTCCATCTTATCGAAATAGGACAATAACATTTGCATTGTCGCGAATCAGTTGTTTGGCGCAGATAAAAACAGTCTGCATTTTTGTGGCGCGCCATACTAAAACAAGGGTGAATGACGCCCTGCTGTTCCGTGGATACATCGCCGAAAATCATGAGCGAGTTGGGACGAAATTTATCCGGAGAAACAACGTCTTCGTGTGCTGCGGAGGCAAAATAACTTTCGTTTGAGGCCAGGCATGACCTGTTCCAAGAACACCTTACAGTGGTGGATAGAGCGACTTGGCAAAAACATGGTGGTCCGGCAATGAGACATCAAATGGCTGTGGGAAAAAAGAGGTCCGTGGCTTCGTTCGGTCCATGCTGGAATAAGGCTAGAAACTACGTTTGCGACGGGAAGTGATTGAGATTGCTTAATAAATTTCACAGTGGGGATAATGGTGTACTATAGAGAGAGAGAGATATAGAGATAAATAGAGAGCGAAACTTGGATGTCTAATCTATATATTGTGCCCTACTGGACTCTGAGGTTCCGACCAGGTGAAAGCCGGTCTCTAACCCAAGGTACAGTAGTGAAAGAACTCTCACAAACGTGAGCTGGTGCACATAGTCTTACCTGAACACACGTCCATACTCAGCCGGATACAAGCGCTCTTCTCAGGGATAACATGGGGATCAAGGGGCAACATAAAGATAACACTAGGACATGTGACTAATCAGGTAAGAATCGGCTAAATTAAAATATAAAAAAATCTAACAGAAAACATCGCTGCATTCAAAGTTTAACAAACAGGGATTTATTACATACAATTTAAATTATTTACAAATGGAAGAGCTTTCAAAATGCTTGGGTCAAGATAATGTTGAGCCGATGACAACCAGTTCACTGCCTTCACGAAAACAGCTGTGCTGTAACAAGCATGTTACAATTGTATAAGTAACGAATTCTAGAAAAACGAATATCTGCTGAAATACACATCTAACAATAATTCCCATAAAATTTACTATGCCTCGTACCAGCGAACCCCGGTGCAAACAAATATCACCACATAATGTACAGTGTCCTGACTCGGTCACGAACCCTAGTCCCATGAAGAGTAAGGCGAATAATATTCATAAACAAACAATATAAAAAGAACACAACCAACATATCCAAGGGTGTCAATATCAAACGGGTCAGTGTAAAATGAATGTAGAGCAAATAGAACATTAAAAAATCTCTCCCGGCTTTCAAAACATCAAGGTCGTCTCTTCCCCTTACCACACTCGACAAGCTGCAGACGGCAGTATCGCCAAGTTACAAGACTGTGACGTCAGGCACAACACCCTCACCCTCCGACCACTTCACCAGCGACAGTCCTCATAATTTACGAGCTCAGCTGGGCTGCAGGCTAAGAAATCTCGCCTCTCAAAAACACCGTACGTAATCTGACTGCTAAAGCACTCTTTTAAATACACCTGGGCTATCCGCCCTTATCTCAATATCGCCAGCACTATAATATATCTTACTTCCGCCTCCCATGGGCTCAACTTTGATAATATAAAAACACAAATCACTAAATGATAGTCACATGGCCATACTAAGGCATCTCCAATACCTCAAATACACTATCTAACTGTGCTGGGCTTTCTCATATCAATGCATACAGTCAGCTGTCTGCACAATGCTCATATCTCTCAAATATTCGGACTCGCTCGCCCTGTCAGTGAAGCTAGGTGGATTACGGGATATATCCTGGTCACAACTATACAGTCTACGTCTGCAGAAACAAATGCCTAAATGCGATACAATAAAAAGTGCCTGCCAGTTAGACTAACCTCCTATGACCAAGGGAGTTCGATCTGACCCATAAAGACAACACGTAAGCTAATATAATACAATCAGAGGAAATATACACACACCCACAACGAATCTACAAACAATCATCTACCCTAATGTACGGGGTTCGAGCTTGAGGCCTAGCTCTATATTACTAAGAATTTTCCTACCATAACTAATCTGTTGACTGACGGCCCCCTATTCCTATCTAACTTTAAATGACATGCTTGAAACAGAATTGGAAAGCTCTGACCTTATGTTACTGATGACATGACGGAGCGGCCCTCCCTGTGGACCACTGAATTTACCACATCATGACAGACTGCGACGCTTGCAGCAGATACTGTTGACCACTTGGAGACATTCTTTCTTGCGTGACTCCTTCGTACAGCTCCCTAGTTGGTTAGAAGATGTCCCCTTCGACGTCGCGCTGATCAGGTGCTCCCAACGTTCCTGGATCGATGCCCGTTGTCGTGTTGGCTTCAGCTCCGGTTGTGGCTTCCTCGCAATGATGATGTCAAAACTCGTTCTGACTTGATGCTGGGTTTACTGAAAACAAATTCATTCATTACAGACTGTCCAAACTCGATGCCTGTTTCCACTACTATCGTGTCTCACACGTTACATTGACCAAGTCTTGTTCAGAATTCTAAACCTGGTACACAATAGTTTCTTCACTACTCTTAGTCACTGTTATTTCATCCCTTCACTCGGACAACATGTAGTACTTGAATTACCCTGAGCCTAGATTTATTTTAGCATTTCGTACTGTTACAACTTGACCTCACAGAAATATGAAGCCACTAGTTCATCAGTCTCTTACAGGCAGTACCTCTTCTCCCCATAGCATATCCTCACAGTAAAATCAAGAATTCAGCTGAATATTCAAGTTGATTACTTACTTCCTTGCAGATACAGTAGTACTAGTAGTATGTGCAGCTCGAAGACAAAGCGTTGTTCTCAGTACCAACACGCAGTATGACGACTCGTTCAAGCAGCCTTCCGGACAAAGAATGAGACTGATATGCCAGGCGGCCTCACATTTATAATCAGTTAGCGTAACCACGCCACTTGATCGCGTGCAGGATACGCGCGCCCGCGACTCGCCGTTCTCCCGCGCAACTCCCGCCAAGTACTCTATTTAATGAATGCATTTATGATTGCAGCCCTAATGCATATCAAAATTAAGCAGAAATTATGCAGGTTGCATTTCTTGTCTCAAATCCAATGCAACTCTTCCGTAACCAAAGATATTAATTTAATTCTTTCTTCCCTCCTACTGTAAGTTTTGCCGGGATCCGGGAAGCGTCCCCAATCTTCATTAAGAGGCTTGGCTTGGGACATAACTCCCTTTAATGAGGTTCTGGAGATTTCTCATAATGACGCTCCAGCTCTCTTCACACAAGAACGCGTCTTCTGGACTCTTTTATGAAATATGCTATAAGACAATGACTTCGTGGGTGGTCTCATGTAATCCCAATCTCAATACTAAAATCGATACTCTTCGTCCATGAACAGTATGGTTCAATATAGACAAGGTGAACATTAATGGATTTGGAAGAACACTATTAACTAAACGACAACGCGTAAGAGATCCTAAGCGGGACACCACCCTGAAAATAAACGAATCCACGTACCGTTTATTCACCGAATCGCTATCCAGTTTAGGATTCCGTTCTGTTAAAAGGACGGCGATTTTAGAACTTGCACCACATACACGGTTATTACGAATGATTCGAGCGATTCCAAAGCTCTGCAATAACTTTATTATTTGCCAATTTGCCATACTGTCACAAGGCTTTGCACACACATACAAAAATTCAAAAAGTTTTTTGACATTTACAAACGTTCGATATGTGCCCCTTTAATGATTCTGCAGGCATCAAGCCTATAATCAAGCTCGTCCCACACTCGGCGCAGCAGGTCCCCATCATGGTTGATGCGAGCTCGCAGTTCTGGCAGGTTTGTTGGGAGAGGAGGCGTAAACACTGTGTCTCTCACACAACCCCACACAAAGAAATGGCATGGGATTACTTCAGGAAACCTTGGAGGCCATGACATGAATTGCCGATCATCACCTCCACCACGACCGATCCATCGGTTTGGCAATCTCCTGTTTAAGAACTGACGAAGATCACCGTGGAGGTGGGGTGGAGCACCATCTTCTTAGAAGATGAAGTCCGCGCTGTCCTCCAGTTGCGGCATGAGCCAATTTTCCAGCATATCCAGATTTTTTGCAGAAGAAAAGGGGGTCGTACACTTTAAACCGCGAGACTGCACAAAACACATTCACTTTCGGTGAATTTCCAATGTGCTGCACGATAGCGTGAGGTTCTCTACCCCCCAGATACGCACGTTGTGTCTGTGTACTGCACCATTAACAAAAATGTGTTGCTTCATCACTGAAGACAAGTTTCGTACTAAACTCATCCTCTTCCATGCACTGTCGCAACCGCGCCGAAAATTCAGGACGTTTGACTTTGCCATCGGGAGTCAGGGCTTGAAGCAATTGTAAGCAGTAACGCTTCTGCTTTAGTCGTTTCCGTAAGATTTTTAAAACGGTCGGCTGTGGTATGTTCAGCTCTCTGCATATTCTCTGCGTCGACTTCTGTGGGCTACGCGTGAAACTTGCCCGCACGCGATCAACTGTTTCTTCAGTCACTGCAGGCCGACCTGTCGATTTCCTCATACAGAAGCATCCTGAAGCCTTAAACTTCACATACCATCGCCGAATGAAGTTAGCAGTTGGTGGATCTTTGTGGTATTTCGTCCTGAAGTGTCGTTTAACTGTTATGGCAGACTGATGTGAGTGCATTTCAAGCACAACAAACGCGTTCTCTGCTCCTGTCGCCATCTTGTCTCACTGTGCACTGCTCACTGCTGCTGCGCTCTCGTGGCAGAAATCTGAAGTGATACTTCAGCAGAACAAATCTTTTTGATTTTTTTACATGACTGTTGAGTTTCGTGATCATATATAAATTCATGGAGCTACAGTGAATTTATGAAATCGCTTCAATCATTTGTAATAACCCTGTATTTAGAAGAACCTAAGCGAGACAGCGATATAGTAAATAAACGGTATGTCGACACAGTTATATCAAAACAGATTATGAATTTAGATGCCGCAGTGCTATTCGTGAAAGATCCTAAACAGGATAGTGGTCTAGTGAATAAACAGTACGTGGATACAGTTGTATTACAACAAATTAACGATTAAAAATCTACACCGCAATCTGTATAAAATCCCGAACAGGACAGCGATCCGGTGAATAAACGGTATGTCGAAGCGGCTATATTACAACGAATCTAGGATATAAGTCGCTCTCAGCCTATCACTTGTATTATGCAGATAATTAGAATCCCAGTCGATTAGGAGATTGCAAACGAATTTCGAATGTACCTATTAGCATCTGACAGCAACATTGTTTTTCGCTATTGGTACGATGTATCTATTTGCTTACTGGAACACAGGCCGGACAAAATGCATTTATAAATGTATATCGAGATAATAAACGTATTGGATCGAATGATGACCGTACAGTAAAAGACGGAGAAAAACAATTTCATTGTACCAAATAGAATGTAGAAGTGGAGCAGGAAGAGATAACCAATGACTGTCTGCTGAACGTGGCGCTCGAGTATACGACAAAGAGAAGATAACGATTCTCTAATTATGTATGTAAGTATATAATTGAATAGTAGGTGAATAGAAAATATATACTGAGAGAGGAACAAAGTGTGTATCAAAAAGGTATTCGTGTAAAAACATGGGGGTTTAGGGGCCGATGACCTTCGATGTTAGTCCCCTTAAAACAACAAGCATCATCATCATCAAAACATGGTGAAGCACCGTTTCACCAAAACCGAAAAACTACGGACAAAACAGAAGATGACGAGCGACTAAAACACATTAGTAGAAGGGCAATAGGGTTCTCACCCCGGGTCAATCAGAGGCCGCGGAGCGGGTCACGGGACTCCAGCAACAGCGGCGCTGGAAGTTTGAATTCTACGGGAGGTCATTCACCCCTAGTATTGTACCTAGGTCTATTCCAACTCCGCGGTCATTAACCCGAGGTTTTTGAACCCTAGTATAGTAGTAGACCAATTACAATTTGCGGATTTTGCATAATAGAGCTAGCCTAACCTCACAGTCGCCATCTTGTGAGGCGTAACCTCACTTTAACGGCTAGTTGCCCTTCCCGACACGTAAGAGTGCAAGCCTAACCTCACATCCGCCATCTTGAAGGGGGTATAGTTAGTTTTATGGCAAGATGCCCTCCCCAACGCCAATTGCACAAGATGGCGGCTATACACAGCTCCTGATGAC
The DNA here is from genome assembly GCF_040414725.1 of Anabrus simplex. NCBI lineage: Eukaryota > Metazoa > Arthropoda > Insecta > Orthoptera > Tettigoniidae > Anabrus > Anabrus simplex. The sequence continues at coordinate 921,493,261 of NC_090266.1, read as the reverse complement.
ACGGCCTATGGGTGCTTGCGCAAGATGGCGGCTATACACGGCTTCTTATGGAAAAAGATGCCAGCCATGGGCGCTTGCGCAAGATGGCGCCTATATACGGCTTCTTATGGAGAAAGATGACGGCTATGGGCTATTGCGCAACATGGCTGCTATACATAGGCTCTTATGGAGAAAGATGCCGGCCATGGGCGATTACACAAGATGGTGGCTATGCATGGGCTCTTATGGAGAAAGATGACGGCTATGGGTGATTGCGCAAGATGGCTGCTATAATAGGCTTTTATGGAGAAAATGCCGGCAATGGGTGATTGCACAAGATGGCGGCAATACATGGGTTATTATGAAAAAAGATGACGGCCAAGGGCACTTGCCAAAAATGGCGGCTATACACAAGCTTATATGGAGAAACTAGCTTAAAGGCTACTGCACAAAATGGCGGCTGCTCTTATGAGACGGCTTAAGGGCGCTTGAGCAAGATGGCGGCTATACACAGGCTCTTATAGAGATAGCTGACTGAGGGGATACTACACAAGATGGCGGCTATACAGAGGCGTATATGGAGAAAGCTAGCTTAGCGGCTACTACGCAAGATGGTGGCTGCTCTTATAGAGATAGCTGGCTGAGGGTGCCTACTACACAGGATGGCCGCTATACACAGGCTCTTATGAAGAAAGCTAGCTTAGAGGCTACTGCACAAGATGGCGGATATACAGAGGCTGTTACGACCTCCTACTCGTCCTTCTCCTCCTCTTCCTCCTCCTCTGTCAAGGCATAGCTTTATGTCTCTATCGAACAAGTTTAAATATGCATTACTATAACGACGCGATCTTAAGCTTAAGGCTAGAGTGAGCACGTGCTATTATTCTGTTTTAACCTGCAGCGATGACGTTATCATAGTTATGCAAGTTTAGACATGTTCGTTATGAAGGCTGCTTACTGACAGAAGGATTTATAGATAACACAAGTAAGACTTTTTCTTTAGTCTCCGAGATACAGTGATAGAGAATAGAGCGCTTTATTCAAACATGACGAGAACATTAATAGTTGATGTACAAGGCTTCAAAGTAAAGGCAACAAATTAGTGTTTAAAGAGGTGGCTGTGTTGTATTGCAGTGTGTTGTGGGCACCAAAACTTGTTAGTTTCGTTTTCAGTCAACCTATCCCTTACTGTGTGCAAACAGATGAAGATAAAAAGCAGACTCGAAAAAAATTAGGTTTGCAGTGGGAAGAAAAAGGAATACCTTATCCTTTTCTATCTTTAATGATGAAAGCACATTTGTCAAGAGCATATCTTGTATTTTTCAAGGGTTGTGAAAAGAAGGAATTGTTGCGTTGAGTATCTACCATCATCGTGTGAAATTATCGACCTGCATTAATTAGTGTGTCCATCATTTAAAACACTTCTGAAGGAACATAGTAGAGAAACAAGTAAACCGTCTTTACAACATGTGCGCATGCTCTTTGGTTGTGTTGCAGTGCATGCCGGGAAGTAAACAACATATGTAAATTGCAGTGTCAAAATAACGTTAGTGTGAAAGAAACATTTGTCAACTAAGGACATCATGTCATTTCTAACTTATACTAAGTGTAACGCAGTTGAAAAGGCAATCGTAAAGTTTTATGCATGCAAAAAGAAACAAAACAATTTTACTGAAGAAGAGTTAAATGCATTACCAAAGGCATTTTAGTTAATGTGACCGCGAATGCTGTAAAGAAGATCTGGGATAAGGTGCCGCGTGAGTGGACTCAAGATCCTGTTTTTCAGAGCTTAAAACGTGTTGTTTACATCATGAACAAGTAAGTTTAGGTAGGAGACCTTCTGTGAGACAGTGTCGTACACGTCAACTCATTAAACTGTATCACGTACCATCGCTTATAAACATTTATCATGGCTGCGAAAAGAGTAAACATGTTGTCGCAGAAAAAGGTGAACAAACGTGCTGGGAGTAAGGTGAGGAAGCATGCTAGGCACGGGCTCATCAATAAAGTGATTGATCTTCTTCCCTTCGAGCTTCATCTTCCTAGTTACCAGTACTGCGGCCCTAGAACAAGACTTGACGTTCGCTTGGCACGTGGTGTTCCTGGTATTAATATGTTAGATGCTGCCTGCAAAGAGCATGACATTGCTTATGGACAAAACATTCCTAAACTAAGACGTGTAGTGGATGAAAATCTGTTTCGTAAAGATACGCTGCGTGTGTCGTCACCTAGTGCCTCAGTTGCTGAGAAGATAGCAGCACTTGTTGTTGCCAGTGCAATAAAAGGAAAACTGATACAAGGTAGTGGCAAAGACAATAAAATAAAGCAAGGATAAAACAGATTCCCTTGAAGAAAAATGTATCTATTCTAAAATAAATATAAATTGTAAAACATGTTACATGTGTTGTTTAAAATTAATCCTACAGCATGTCCTAAATGATATAGTAGTAATAATTTTGTTGGGTATTAACTTAGAAGGAAGGAGAGGTAAAGGATCGAGAATTAAAAAACACACAAGATTTAAAGTACATCCTCTTTATTAATCCATGAATTAAAGCTGTTATTAAAACCAAGCCATTTAACATAAAACTTATTCCCACGACGTCGAATAACACGTTCAATTAAATAGTGATCAGGATATTTTGTCTTCTGCAGTTCTTCGGTGTAGAATCCTCCTTCAATAGGCTGTCCTCTGAGATCGCAAAGTAAATACGTAACTGGATTAGTAAGCTTAACACTCCTGAATTGAAAAATTTCAGTGCTCCAGTTGGCAGTGTATCATTTTGCAAAGATAGACTTGTGTTTGCTAATACGAACAAAATCACCTTCTTTAAAGCGATAGCGGCGCGGATCAGCTGTTTTTATTACAAGATGAGTAGAATCTAGGCGAGGTGTATTCCTTGTAACAAGACGTGGCATTGTTCCGATAGCGCGATGAGGTGTATCGTTGTTGGTAGATACAAGTCTAGGTAGCAGATAAATCCAACGATATGAACCTTGTGCTGTAAATTCTCGCCACATCATTTTTTGAGAGTACGATTAAAGCGTTCTACAACACTTGCCTTGAGATTACCGAACGTAGATTAATGTTGAATGACAAGTAACTTGAGGTAAGAAGAAAAATCCTTGTTGTAAAACTCTTTACCTTGATCAGTTTGAAGAAGCCTTGGGCAGCATTTCGATTCTTCAACAATTTGTTTAAATGCGTCTTTGACTTGAGCTGCTGTCTTAGAACGCACAGGTTGTGCAAAAGCAAACTTCGAGTACACATCGATAACAGTAAGTAGATACTTATACCCCTTATTGCTAGAGGCATATGGAATCATCTATATATATAAAATAAAAGTTTTGTCTGTACATTGCTCAGAATTTGAAAAGAATGGTATTTCTGTATCGGTCATGTCCACAGTAACAAGGAAATGCACTTTTTACTTTTCCGTAATGTCTGTCTGTCTGTCTGTCTGTCTGTCTGTCTGTCTGTCTGTCTGTCTGTCTGTCTGTCTGTCTGTCTGTCTGTACACGCATCCCTAGAAAACGGCTAAAGAAAATTTAATGAAAATCGGTATTCAAAGTCGGAGAATAAGTCGCTACAATCTAGGTCATAAATAATTTAATTTACGCTGATCGAAATGGTAGTTTAGGGGAAGGCTTAAAATTTAGTTTTCAAATATATATATATATATATATATATATATATATATATATATATATATATATATATATGTGTGTGTGTTATTAGTGGTTCAACCTTAATGAAAATTAGCATGTGTGGTCGGGAAATAATTCGCTATAATCTAGGCTATAAATTATACGATTCACCATGAATGAAATGGCAGTTTAGGGGAAGGTCAAATATTTTATTCTAAATACTTACGTTGTGATTGGTCCTATCTCAATGAAAATTGGTATGCATAGCCAGAGATTGAGCCACTATAATCAAGGCTTTGAATCATTTTATTAATGCTGATTGAAATGGTAGTTTAGGGAAGGACTAAAATTTAATTCTCAAATATGGATATTATTAGTGGTCGTATCAATAAATACTATATAACGTCTTATACATTTTTACCGTACCGGCTATGATAGCAGAGATGTTCGTGGATTTGTAATTGTGTTGTTAAGTCCATATCAACGCCGAGCCTCGAGAAAATGGGTTAACAGAATTTAATTAAAATCGGTATATAGAGTCGGGGAATAATAAACAACAGTCTAAGCTACAAACAAATGTATTCACCCTGGATGAAATTGTAGTTTAGGGTAAGGCACCTAAAATTTAAATACCTATGTTATTGGTCCTATCGAAAATCTATATAAATAAAATTGTAGGGGGTCTGCTGTCTGTAATTTCTTTTGTTTTGCCAATTTTTCAGATATTTATCCGTTTTAGGTCAACTCAAGACCGAATCGGTGGTTTTTACGTTTCGTGTCTGTTTGTCTGTTTGTCTGTTTGTCTGTTCCACCATCACGTCGAAACGGCTGGATAGATCTCAACCAAACTTCATATTTAGAGTAAACTCATCCCGGGGATGGTTTCGATATGCATATCGTTTTAAAATCTTTCAATACTCGGGGAGTTTATAGGAAAACTAGAATGGTTTTTCCACCATCACGTTGAGACGGCTGGATAGATCTCAACTAAACTTCATATCTAGAGTATACTCATCTCGGGGAAGGTTTCGATATGCATATTATTTTAAAATCTTTGAATAGACTGGGGGTTTATAGGAAAACCAGAATGGTTTTTCCACCATCACTTCGAAACGGCTGGATAGATCTCAACCAAACTTCATATTTAGAGTATACTCATCCCGGGGAAGGCTTCCATATGCATATCATTTTAAAATCTTTGAACAGACGGGGGGTTTATAGGAAAACCTGAAAAATTTTTCCACCATCACTTCGAAACGGCTGGATAGATCTCAACCAAACTTCATATTTAGAGTATACTCATCTCGGGGAAGGTTTTTATATGCATATTATTTTAAAATCCTTGAATAGACGGGTGGTTTATAGGAAAACCAGAATGGTTTTCCTCCATTTTCTCTTATACTATTGATTTTCTGCAAACTTCGTTTACCGTACGTGAAACATCTCTTCATTATAAACAACTTTCGCTATGTTCATAATTTACCTTACTCTTCACATGACGGAGAAATTTACAATTTTCGGCTGGTATCATGCTCTGCATTGAGTGACCGACAGACCGACAACGAACCTACAGGTTACCATGGCAACGTCTCTGAAGTAACGTATTGCCATTTTCCTCATCACTTTTAAATTCGTGGCTGTTCCTTAGGTAGAAGGCAAGAGAGGCGTCAATCGGCCTATCTGCGGGATATTGACGGAATATCGTTGGATGTTATAACCGCCTTCGAATAGATTAAGTAATAACACCATTAGTCATCTTCTTATTATTTGTTTACCTAGGAATCAATGGACCTAAATTTCTCCTCTGTTACCGCTTTATTATATCCATAACTCACACTAGCATAATTTATTGAGGGGCATTTGATTTTCCAATACATTAACTTGGCTTTTACATATTTGTCGTTATCCGGCTGTCCTCAGTTATAATCCATTTTCTATTACTTTCAACTCTCTTAACTGTATTATTTTCTTCCTTAATTACGCCGTATGTACGCGAGTGCTACAAACTACTGGATGTATTTCCACCAATACTCATATTCAGAATACACCTGTCCTTGATAGGTTTTAGGGCAAATATTGTTTCTAAATCCCTGAACTGAGTGGGGGTTTATACGAAACCGAAACAGTGATTTTGCACTTTCACAAAATATGCACAACCAAACTTAATGGAAATCTACCTACCTTGGTAGATAATAATTTCTAAACCTTTTTTCTCATGTGCATCATTTCGATACGAGGATTAATAAGGGAGACTTAACTCTCGAGCGGGTGCGTGTAAAGCGTATTCCTTACAACTTGAAAACTACTGAAGACATTCGAACCAAAATTTATATTTAGCATCCCCCTGTCCAAAGGTAGGTTTTAAACGTAAATAACATTTCATGTTCTGGAATGGACAGGCGGTTTATAGGGAACAAAAATGGTGATTTTACTCTTCCACAATATATACAGAACAAGACCAACCTGACTGGAAATCGACCAAACGTGATGGGATTCCACCTCTAAACCTTTTTTTTTTAATGTGCATTTTTTTGTCAGGAGGATTAATAAGGGAGATATCATGAATGGTCACTTTTGAAGGTTAAGTCCTGCGGACATAGCCCAAAAGGTGTTTTACATGGAGCAGATTCCTTATCTATATAAATCAAATCGTAATGACTGTGTCTCTATACACTGACTATTTTGGCGAAATTTTCGTACAGCTTTCCGTTTAAGGGGTAATAATGACCATCTGCATAATTTTTGGTTTAGTTTCCTGAAAGTCCTAATTTTTACCCGCCTCGCCCAAAATCCACATTGCGGCATAATCTGCCAGAAGAAAAAGAAGATAATTGAAATTTGACAAAATTATACGTTTTAGCCTCTAACGAACGGAAAACATCCTAGATCATTAAATTTTTCACTTTTTATCCCCGAGGAATATCGAAATATGCAGGCAATTTTAATGATGGTGCACACCTTCGGAAATTCCTATTACATAACGGATTGCACAATCTCCGTTCAATTTGGAATGATCTACAACCTTGGTCTTATGACTTTTTGCCGTATCTGTGTCCCTTTTACGTTTGATTCTTCTCTATTAATCGATGTTAAGTCAATTGGGAATTTTCACATGCATAATTCATACTTTCAATTACTTATATGAAATACAGAATCATCAAACTCTTCACGAAAATTGGCCCACCCAGTAGTCATATGTGAGCCAAATGCTATGTATTTAGCTGTCACATAATTATCCGAAAAGTAATGTAATGTGAGATAATCTTACAAAACCTTTACCCTGTTCCACGTTTCTAACTCAATCTGACCCAATAATAGATGACATGTCATAGGACGAGCCATTTAGGCCACTAAATCCGGCGTGTCTTACGGTATAATCCTTTGTCGATATGACGTACGTTTAGTAGCAGTTAATCTGTAAATGAAGGTCTTCAATATTGTAAACACGCATATACTTTCGTATGTCGATCTATATATATTCACTGATGTCGATTTGTAGCGATCGAGAAAGGGTGTGTCTGCTATTGTAATCAGTACTCCCCACACCGACTTTGACTGGCAGTATGAAAGGGTTCCTTCTCCAACTCCTGTGTAACTGTCATTAGTACGGAAGGCCTACAATTGTAATGAATAATTCCCTTCTCGATTTGACTTGCAGAAGGCAAGTGAGCATGCAGTTTTCTTTAAAACTCCCCTACCCGATTGTGTTTGGCAGTAGGCAAGGGTGCCCGCCATTATAAAGAAATGTCCTCATCTAAGATGTGACTGGCATTAGGCATAGTGGCCTGCTATTTTGATGGAAACTCACCAACTTGGTGTGACTGGCAGTAAGCTGGCTGGCAGTTGGAAAATGGGCCTGGCATTATAATGATAACTGCACAAATCAATTTCGAGTGATAGTAGGGTAATTGCCTACCATTATAATAGAAACTCCTCAACTGTCATCTGTCTGGAAGTAGGAAAGGGGGCTGCCATTTTAACGAAAACTCCCCAAATCGATTCTGTCCGCGTAGTAGGCAATGGGGCCTGCAATTATAATGCACATAAATTTCCCAACTCGATTGTGAATGGCAGTAGGCAAGTGAGCCTGCCGTTATATCACAAATCCGTAACAAACACTTTACATTGGAAACAACGTACTGGGACCTCCCCATGCTCTTTCTCGGATAACGCTAAGAGACATGCAATTTTAAAACAATCTTATTTACTGCATGTGCACTATTTACTTCGATATTCGAATACAATGTAGAATACCGTAGCGAAGCACGGGTACATTCGCTAGTTATTACATAAGTTAACAAAAGTTATAGATAATACAATTTCGGATCATTTATGTTTTATTCGGTTTTACCGTACCAACTATGCTAAGAGTGGTATTTCCGAGTCGAAAGAAAACTAAATGTGAAGGCCTGCAATATCGAAAGCGCATAGCATTGATCAACAATAACATTACATTGACTATTGCTTGTTGTGATGTTCTTTGTCTCTTATGCTGCCTCTCGACTCCGAGAGATGGGATTATTGCTGCGTATCGAGTATAACAGTCTGACTGAATACTGGCGGGAAATAGCTGGGGAGTTAGAAAACTTTCTTCTTTATCATGCCATTCCTATGGTTCATACATTTTCTGATACAGCTGGTATGTAACACACTGGTTCATCATAGTATTCCAGCAATTCGATCCCTAATCTGACGCGCTGTTTTGAATGATCAGTGTGCATACTTAAGGCAAAGGTTCACTTAGTAGTAGTAATAGTAGTCGTAGTGTGGCCTGGTCTAGAATAACAATTTAGGCCTATTCCAAATTATAGCACCATAGTTCACTAAATTACTCAAAATTCAACCCTGAAAAGAGCCGTTTCTTAAGCAAAGCTTCTTCCTCTTAGCTTTTATTAAATTCAACATTTATTTTGTTCCAAATTAGCAGTGAAGAGGGACTTTCTCCTCTGGCTTGGAGGAAAAATTTGCCTCACAGTCAGATAGATTTTACGCTGCCAGTATAATGAATTAAGACTTTCCGACTCTTCGGGTACTCCTAGGAAACAGATTAGTAAAAGCACAGTTTTTGCCCTGGGAATCTCCACTATTCAATCTCCTCCCCGCCGAAAAAGGGTAAGGCATTCTTTCTGCTTATATTAGACATCTTTGCGAAATAAAGAACTGGTTCGATAGAAGGCAGTTCGGTTTTAGGGAAGGTTATTCCACTGAAGCTCAACTTGTAGGATTCCAGCAACTTATAGCAGATACCATGGATTCAGGAGGTCAAATGGACTGTATCGCGATTGACCTGTCTAAAGCATTTGATAGGGTGGATCATGGGGGACTACTGGCAAAAATGAGTGCAATTGGACTAGACAAAAGTGTGGCTGAATGGGTTGCTATATTTCTAGAAAATAGATCTCAGAGAATTAGAGTAGGCGAAGCTTTATCTGACCCTGTAATGATTAAGAGGGGAATTCCTCAAGGCAGTATTATTGGACATTTATGTTTTCTTATATATATCAATGATATGCGTAAAGAAGTGGAATTAGAGACAAGGCTGTTTGCAGATGATGTTATTCTGTACAGAGTAATAAATAAGTTACAAGATTGTGAGCGGCTGCAGGGTGACCTCGATAGTGTTGTGAGATGGACGGTGGACAATGGTATGATGATAAACGGGGTTAAAAGTCAGGTTGTGAGTTTCACAAATAGGAAAAGTCCTCTCAGTTTTAATTACTGCGTTGATGGGGTGAAAGTTCCTTTTGGGGATCATTGTAAGTACCTAGGTCTTAATATAAGAAAAGACCTTCATTGGGGTAATCACATAAATATGATTGTTAATAAAGGGTACAGATCTCTGCACATGGTTATGAGGGTATTTAGCGGTTGTAGTAAGGATGTAAAGGAGAGGGCATATAAGTCTCTGGTAAGACCCCAACTAGAGTATGGTTCCAGTGTATGGGACCTTCACCAGGATTACCTGATTCAAGAACTGGGGAAAATCCAAAGAAAAGCAGCTCGATTTGTTCTGGGTGATTTACGAAAAAAGAGTAGCGTTACAAAAATGTTGCAAAGTTTGGGAGTAGTATAATTGGATGGTTCTGCGGCCTCCTCCTCCTCCGGCTCTCGGGAGAGGCCTCCTCCTCCCGCGGGAAATTTGAATTTTGGCGGGAAATTTGAATTTTGGCGCGAGATTTGAATTTGTAAACAAAGCCACGTGCTTTTTGACAGCTGTCATCGACAACAACGCATCGCTAACCTCAGTACTGCCATCTTGACGGGCCTAAACCTCACTAGTGCCAACTTAACCTAACTAGCATGAGGTAAACAAACCCACGTGTTTTTTGACAGCCACGTGCTTTTTGACAGATTTGTAAACAAAGCCACGTGCTTTTTGACAGCTGTCATCGACAACAACGCATCGCAAACCTCAGTACTACCATCTTGACGGGCCTAAACCCCAGTAGTGCCAACTTAACCTAACTAGCATGAGGTAAACAAAGCCACGTGTTTTTTGACAGCCACGTGCTTTTTGACAGATTTGTAAACAAAGCCACGTGCTTTTTGACAGACAACAACGCATCGCTAACCTCAGTACTGCCATCTTGACGGACCTAAACCTTAGTGGTACCAACTTAACCTCACTAGCGCGAGGTAAACAAAGCCACGTGCTTTTTGACAGCTGCCATCCGCCATCTTTAAACTACAGAGCGCTGTGCTGCCCTCTTGCGTCACCTGTCATCGGCAGTGCTGCCATCTTGGCGGGCCTAAACCTTAGTGCTACCAACTTAACCTCACTAGCTCGAGATAAACAAATCCACGTGCTTTTTGACAGCCACGTGCTTTTTTGACAGCTGTCATCCGCCATCTTTGAGCACAGTGCAGCCCTCTTTAGCTACTTACCTTTGAAATGTGGTGGCGGATAATTTGAAAAATGCTTTTTGACAGCAGCCATCTTGCATCGCAAACCTCAGTGCTGCCCTCTTTAGCTAGATACCTGTGGTAGCAGACAATTCCACGTGACAGCAGCCATCTTTAATCAAGAGAGCACCGTGCTGCCCTCTATGTGGTGGCGGCAAATTCCACGTGCTCTTGTTTGGAAACAAACTCACGTGCTTTTTTGACAGCTACCATCCACCATCTTTAATCAACAGAGCACAGTGCTGTACTCTTTAGCTAGATACCTTTGAAATGTGGTGGCGGCAATTTGAAAAATTCTATGTGCTCTTGTTGGGAAACAAAGCCACGTGCTTTTTTGACAGCTGTCATCCGCCATCTTTAATCAATAGAACACCGTGCTGCTATCATGCGGGCAATTTCATCACCTATCACCCGCCATCTTTAATCTACAGAACACCGTGCTGCCCTCTTTATGGCTACTACCTTAAGCATGTAGTAGCGGGCAATTTGAAAAGTTCTGTTAGCTATCATCCGCCATCTTTAATCAAGAGAGCACCGTGCTGCCATCTTTATCTAGATACCTTTGAAATGTGGTGGCGGCAAATTGAAAAATTCCACATGCTCTTGTTTGGAAACAAACTCACGTGCTTTTTGACAGCTACCATCCGCCATCTTTAATCAACAGAGCATAGTGCTGCCCTCTTTAGTTTGAAATGTGGTGGCGGCAAATTCCACATGCTCTTGTTTGGTAAACATAGCCACGTGCTTTTTTGACAGCTATCATCCGCCATCTTTAATCCAGAGAGCACCGTGCTGCCCTCTTTATCGCAGTAGATGTAAATTCGTCACCTGTCATACGCAGTGCTGCTATCTTTAGCTAGATACCTTTGAAATGTGGTGGTGGATAATTTAAAAAGAAAAATTCTACAGCAGTCCTCTCTCGACGCTAATTGCATAAGATGGCGGCTATACATGACTCCTTAAGGGTGCTTACGCAAGATGGCTGCTATACACAGGTTCTTATGAGACGCCCTTGGGATGCTTGCGCAAGATGGTGGTTATACAAGGCTCCTTATGAGACACCCTAGTGATGCTTGCGCAAGATGGCGGTTGCTCTTATGAGGCGGCTTAAGGGTCCTTGCACAAGATGGCTAGAGACGCCCTAAGGATGCTTGCGCAAGATGGCGGACACAAGATGGCGGCTATACACGTCTCCTTATGAGACGCCTTAAGGGTGCTTGCGCAAGATGGCTGCTGCTCTTAGCTTAGAGGCTAACGTGTCGTGCTAGTTCGATTCATTAAATTTAGGGCTTAAATGCAAAATGTTAAATATCTCGAAAGCAGTGCACCGTAGAGCAAAACGGACAAAATTTTTCTGCCTAATACCTAGGTTCGCAGTATGAGGAACAAGAAAATCATAGTCTAATGATGGGATCAACGGTTCGGTTCCTACTTAGGCCCTTTGGCATTTGCTCTGTTTTAGCTTGTATTGAAGCGAGTCTTCGTAACATGATCAGGTTTAGCTATGGTAGAGAGTATAACGTGCCGTGCAGGTTCGATTCATTAAATTTGGAGGCTTAAATGCAAAATGTTAAATATCTCGAAAACGATGCATCGTAGAGCAAAACGGACAAAATTTTTCCGCCTAATACGTAGGTTCGTAGTATCAGGAACAAGAAAAAACATAGTCTAATGATGAGATCAACGGTTCGATTCCTACTTAAGCCCTTTGCCATTCGCAGCTATCTATTTCTACAAGATGGTGGCTGCTCTTATGAGAAACAAGATGCCTTGAGACGTCCTAGGGATGCTTACGCAAGATGGCAGACACAAAATGGTGACTATACATAGCTCCTTATGAGACGGCCTAGGGGTGCTCGCACAAGATGGCGGCTACTCTTATGAAGAAAGCTAGCTTAGAGGCTACTGCGCAAGATAACAGCTGCTGTTATGCATGTGGTGGAGGGCAATTTGAAATTCTATGTGCTTAATCAACAGAGCACCCTGCTGCCCTCTTTAGCTGAAATGTGGTGGTGGATAATTTGAAAAATTCTTTTGACAGCTATCATCTTTAAACAAAGGCGACTATACATAGGCTGTTAAGGCCTTATCATTCTCCTCCTCCTCCTCCTCCTCCTCCTCCTCCTCCTCCTCCTCCTCCTCCTTCTCTACCTCCTCCTCCGCCTCTTATGTCAAGGCATAGCTTTATATCGAACAAGTTTAAACCTGCATCGCGAAGGCAAGCGTGTGCAGCGATAACATTATTGTGCATGTTTAGACTTTCGAAACATAAGAAGAGTAGAATCAAACGCTGTACTCGATACGACATGTGATCAGAACATTGATTGATGCGTTCAGAAAACAAAATAAGTGATCAAGACTAGAATCGAACAATGTACTCAATACATCATGTGTTTAGAATATGTCAGGGGATACGCTTGTTCTAAGAAGATCAGATTGAAACATAACAAGACTAGAATAGAACACTGTAATCGATGTTGTTAACTTCAACATGTGATCAGAACATTGATTGATGTGTTCAGAACACAAAATAAGTGATCATGACTAGAATCGAACACTGTACTCGATACAACATGTGATCAGAACATTGATCGATGTGTTCAGAACACGAAATAAGTGATCAAGACTAGAATCGAACACTGTACTCAATACAACATGTGTTTAGAACATGTTAGGGGGTACCCTCGTTCTAAGAAGATCAGAATGAAACATAACAAGACTAGAATCGAACACTGTAATCGATGTTGTTAACCTCAACATATGATCAGAACATTGTTTGATGTGTTCAGAGCAAAAGTACAATTTTGATGATTTGCGCGGCTAACTCGCTCGGTAAACGATATAGCCAAAGTATAACTTCAAATTATTTACCTTCCATCATTCGTCTTGTGTGTAAAAATCAGTCGAACAAGTTATCGCATAAACATGGCTGAAAAAAAATCGTGATAGGGTATGGAACCCAGGGGTTACATCTTATCAGAAGGGCAAAAAGGATGAAAGGACTCTTCCTCCTCCTTACCGCACATTCCTTGGCTAAAGGGCTAATGGGCTAAAGGGCTAATGGGCTAAAGGGCTAAAGGGCTAATGGGCTAAAGGGCTAAAGGGCTAAAGGTTCAACAACCTCATCGATCGCTATCAGCAAGAACGCTTGTACTTTGTTAAGTGTAGAAAATTAATCTTTATTGGTAAATGGTTTTATGTTCAGAACAAGGAATGGAACCTAGGGGTTACGTCTTACCTAATAAAATCCCCGAGGTGCGATGAGTTACGTTTTTCGAACTAGTGTTTGGAACACTGAACTTTTCAAGATGGCAAGAGTGAGGTTAGCAATGTTCTGTTGTTGGATTTTAAATTCCGCGCTACAACATGCATAAGGTGGCAGCCCTTGAGGTTTACTCCCGTAAAGATGGCAAGAGTGAGGTTAGCAATGTTCTGTTGTTGGATTTTAAATTCCGCGCTACAACATGCATAAGGTGGCAGCCCTTGAGGTTTACTCCCGTAAAGATGGCAAGAGTGAGGTTAGCAATGTTCCGTTGTTGGATTTTTAAAATTCCCCGCTATAACATGCAAAAGGTGGCAGCCTTGAGGTTTACCGCCGTAAAGATGGCAGCAGTGAGGTTAGCGACGCTCCATTGTCCTTCAAAGTGAGGTTAGGGTTCGTCAAGAAGACAGCTGTCAAAAAAGCACGTGGCTATGTTTACCAAACAAGAGCACGTGGTCGTGACGTCACGGTCACGTAATCAATCCTTAGCTCGACGTCGCTAAGAGCAGCATTAGGATTAGCTATGCTTAAAAGTCTTGGGAACAGAGCAGCAGTATGAATTGCTATGTTTCAAAGCGTGTACACATCACCTATCGATTTTACATACATCGACCATCGAACTAAACTTCATCCGCTAGATCGTGCTGCTATCTTAGCATGACTTTAAAGTACAATGAATAGCCATGTTTCAAAGCGTGTACACATTACCTATCGATTTTGCACGCATCGACTCTCGTACTAAACTTCTCCCGCTAGATTGTGCTGCTATCTTAGCATGACTAAGATGCATGAACTGAAAGTACGAAGAATAACCATGTTTTAAAACGTGTACACATTACCTATCGACTTTGCATGTATCGACTCTCGTACTAAACTTCTGCAGGTAGATTGTGCTGCTATCTTAGCATAACTTATACGCATGAACTTAAAGTACAGAGAATAGCTATGTCTCAAAGCGTGTACACATTACTTATTGATTTTGCATGCAACAAATATCGTACTAAACTTCTTCCTCTAGATTGTACTGCTATCTTAGCATAACTTATACACATGAACTTAAAAGTAGAAAGAATAGCCATGTTTCAAAGCGTGTACACATTACTTATTGATTTTGCATGCATCAAATATCGTACTAAACTCCTTCCGCTGGATTGTGCTGCTATCTTAACACAACCTATACGCATGACCTTAAAGTAAAAAGGTGTGTACACATCACCTATCGATTTTGCATGCATCGAATCTCGTACTGAACTTCGTCCGCTAGATTGTGCTGGTATCTTAGCATAACTTATACACATGAACTTAAAAGTACAAAGAATAGCCATGTTTCAAAGAGTGTACACATCAACTATCGAATTTGCATGTATTGACTCTCGTACTAAACTCCTTCCGCTAGATCGTGCTGCTATCTTAGCATAACCAATACGCATGACCTTAAAGTAAAAAAGAATAGCCATGTTTCAAAGTGTGTACACATTACCTATCGACTTTGCATGCAACAAATATTGTACTAAACTTCTTCCGCTAGGTTGTGCTGCTATCTTAGCATAACCTGTACGCATGTACTTAAAGTACAAAGAATAGCCATGTTTCAAAGCGTGTACACATTACTTATTGATTTTGCATGCATCAAATCTCGTACTAAATTTATTCCGCTAGATTGTGCTGCTATCTTAGCATAACCTATACCAATGAACTTAAAGTACAATGATTAGTCATGTTTCAAAGCGTGTACACATCAACTATCGAATTTGCATGTATCGACTCTCGTACTAAACTTCTGCAGGTAGATTGTGCTGCTATCTTAGCATAACTAAGACGCATGAACTTAAAGTACAAAGAATAGCTATGTCTCAAAGCATGTACACATTACCTATCGATTTTACAAGCATCGACTCTCGTACTGAACTTCTTCCGCTAGATTGTGAATAACTATGTTTTAAACCGTGTACTCATTACTTATCGATTTTACATGCATCTACTATCGTACTAGACTTCTTCCGCTAGAGCATGTAGCAATCGCTTTTGAGTATCCCTAACCCATGTGCATGAACTTAAAGCATAAAGATGAGCTATGTTCTAAAGCGTGTACACATCACCTATCGATAATGTATGCATCGAATATCGTACTAAACTTCTCCTGCTAGAGCGTACGAGTATCGCTTGTGCGTGCACGAACTTAAAGCATAAAGAATAGCAATGTATAAAAATCTTGTAAACAAAGCAGCAGCATTACGTATAGTTAAGATTAAATGCGTGCACACATCATGTATCCATGACGCACACAGTACTAAACTTATTCCATTAGAATGTACAAAGTTCGCATGTGTTTGTGCTGCTATCTTAGCATAGCCTATGTGAATGAACTTAAAGCTTAAAGAATAGTGATGTATAAAAATCTTGTGAACATAGCAGAGTGTTAACTACGTAGGTGTAGACATTGAACTTTACATGCTGAGGCAGCATACTACGTTACCGTGACGTCACGACCACGTGCTCTTGTTTGGTAAACATAGCCACGTGCTTTTTTGACAGCTGTCTTCTTGACGAACCCTAACCTCACTTTGAAGGACAATGGAGCGTCGCTAACCTCACTGCTGCCATCTTTACGGCGGTAAACCTCAAGGCTGCCACCTTTTGCATGTTATAGCGGGGAATTTTAAAAATCCAACAACGGAACATTGCTAACCTCACTCTTGCCATCTTTACGGGAGTAAACCTCAAGGGCTGCCACCTTATGCATGTTGTAGCGCGGAATTTAAAATCCAACAACAGAACATTGCTAACCTCACTCTTGCCATCTTTACGGGAGTAAACCTCAAGGGCTGCCACCTTATGCATGTTGTAGCGCGGAATTTAAAATCCAACAACAGAACATTGCTAACCTCACTCTTGCCATCTTGAAAAGTTCAGTGTTCCAAACACTAGTTCGAAAAACGTAACTCATCGCACCTCGGGGATTTTATTAGGTAAGACGTAACCCCTAGGTTCCATTCCTTGTTCTGAACATAAAACCATTTACCAATAAAGATTAATTTTCTACACTTAACAAAGTACAAGCGTTCTTGCTGATAGCGATCGATGAGGTTGTTGCACCTTTAGCCCTTTAGCCCTTTAGCCCTTTAGCCCTTTAGCCCATTAGCCCTTTAGCCCATTAGCCCTTTAGCCAAGGAATGTGCGGTAAGGAGGAGGAAGAGTCCTTTCATCCTTTTTGCCCTTCTGATAAGATGTAACCCCTGGGTTCCATACCCTATCACGATTTTTTTTCAGCCATGTTTATGCGATAACTTGTTCGACTGATTTTTACACACAAGACGAATGATGGAAGGTAAATAATTTGAAGTTATACTTTGGCTATATCGTTTACCGAGCGAGTTAGCCGCGCAAATCATCAAAATTGTACTTTTGCTCTGAACACATCAAACAATGTTCTGATCATATGTTGAGGTTAACAACATCGATTACAGTGTTCGATTCTAGTCTTGTTATGTTTCATTCTGATCTTCTTAGAACGAGGGTACCCCCTAACATGTTCTAAACACATGTTGTATTGAGTACAGTGTTCGATTCTAGTCTTGATCACTTATTTCGTGTTCTGAACACATCGATCAATGTTCTGATCACATGTTGTATCGAGTACAGTGTTCGATTCTAGTCATGATCACTTATTTTGTGTTCTGAACACATCAATCAATGTTCTGATCACATGTTGAAGTTAACAACATCGATTACAGTGTTCTATTCTAGTCTTGTTATGTTTCAATCTGATCTTCTTAGAACAAGCGTATCCCCTGACATATTCTAAACACATGATGTATTGAGTACATTGTTCGATTCTAGTCTTGATCACTTATTTTGTTTTCTGAACGCATCAATCAATGTTCTGATCACATGTCGTATCGAGTACAGCGTTTGATTCTACTCTTCTTATGTTTCGAAAGTCTAAACATGCACAATAATGTTATCGCTGCACACGCTTGCCTTCGCGATGCAGGTTTAAACTTGTTCGATATAAAGCTATGCCTTGACATAAGAGGCGGAGGAGGAGGTAGAGAAGGAGGAGGAGGAGGAGGAGGAGGAGGAGGAGGAGGAGGAGGAGGAGGAGAATGATAAGGCCTTAACAGCCTATGTATAGTCGCCTTTGTTTAAAGATGATAGCTGTCAAAAGAATTTTTCAAATTATCCACCACCACATTTCAGCTAAAGAGGGCAGCAGGGTGCTCTGTTGATTAAGCACATAGAATTTCAAATTGCCCTCCACCACATGCATAACAGCAGCTGTTATCTTGCGCAGTAGCCTCTAAGCTAGCTTTCTTCATAAGAGTAGCCGCCATCTTGTGCGAGCACCCCTAGGCCGTCTCATAAGGAGCTATGTATAGTCACCATTTTGTGTCTGCCATCTTGCGTAAGCATCCCTAGGACGTCTCAAGGCATCTTGTTTCTCATAAGAGCAGCCACCATCTTGTAGAAATAGATAGCTGCGAATGGCAAAGGGCTTAAGTAGGAATCGAACCGTTGATCTCATCATTAGACTATGTTTTTTCTTGTTCCTGATACTACGAACCTACGTATTAGGCGGAAAAATTTTGTCCGTTTTGCTCTACGATGCATCGTTTTCGAGATATTTAACATTTTGCATTTAAGCCTCCAAATTTAATGAATCGAACCTGCACGGCACGTTATACTCTCTACCATAGCTAAACCTGATCATGTTACGAAGACTCGCTTCAATACAAGCTAAAACAGAGCAAATGCCAAAGGGCCTAAGTAGGAACCGAACCGTTGATCCCATCATTAGACTATGATTTTCTTGTTCCTCATACTGCGAACCTAGGTATTAGGCAGAAAAATTTTGTCCGTTTTGCTCTACGGTGCACTGCTTTCGAGATATTTAACATTTTGCATTTAAGCCCTAAATTTAATGAATCGAACTAGCACGACACGTTAGCCTCTAAGCTAAGAGCAGCAGCCATCTTGCGCAAGCACCCTTAAGGCGTCTCATAAGGAGACGTGTATAGCCGCCATCTTGTGTCCGCCATCTTGCGCAAGCATCCTTAGGGCGTCTCTAGCCATCTTGTGCAAGGACCCTTAAGCCGCCTCATAAGAGCAACCGCCATCTTGCGCAAGCATCACTAGGGTGTCTCATAAGGAGCCTTGTATAACCACCATCTTGCGCAAGCATCCCAAGGGCGTCTCATAAGAACCTGTGTATAGCAGCCATCTTGCGTAAGCACCCTTAAGGAGTCATGTATAGCCGCCATCTTATGCAATTAGCGTCGAGAGAGGACTGCTGTAGAATTTTTCTTTTTAAATTATCCACCACCACATTTCAAAGGTATCTAGCTAAAGATAGCAGCACTGCGTATGACAGGTGACGAATTTACATCTACTGCGATAAAGAGGGCAGCACGGTGCTCTCTGGATTAAAGATGGCGGATGATAGCTGTCAAAAAAGCACGTGGCTATGTTTACCAAACAAGAGCATGTGGAATTTGCCGCCACCACATTTCAAACTAAAGAGGGCAGCACTATGCTCTGTTGATTAAAGATGGCGGATGGTAGCTGTCAAAAAGCACGTGAGTTTGTTTCCAAACAAGAGCATGTGGAATTTTTCAATTTGCCGCCACCACATTTCAAAGGTATCTAGATAAAGATGGCAGCACGGTGCTCTCTTGATTAAAGATGGCGGATGATAGCTAACAGAACTTTTCAAATTGCCCGCTACTACATGCTTAAGGTAGTAGCCATAAAGAGGGCAGCACGGTGTTCTGTAGATTAAAGATGGCGGGTGATAGGTGATGAAATTGCCCGCATGATAGCAGCACGGTGCTCTATTGATTAAAGATGGCGGATGACAGCTGTCAAAAAAGCACGTGGCTTTGTTTCCCAACAAGAGCACATAGAATTTTTCAAATTGCCGCCACCACATTTCAAAGGTATCTAGCTAAAGAGTACAGCACTGTGCTCTGTTGATTAAAGATGGTGGATGGTAGCTGTCAAAAAAGCACGTGAGTTTGTTTCCAAACAAGAGCACGTGGAATTTGCCGCCACCACATAGAGGGCAGCACGGTGCTCTCTTGATTAAAGATGGCTGCTGTCACGTGGAATTGTCTGCTACCACAGGTATCTAGCTAAAGAGGGCAGCACTGAGGTTTGCGATGCAAGATGGCTGCTGTCAAAAAGCATTTTTCAAATTATCCGCCACCACATTTCAAAGGTAAGTAGCTAAAGAGGGCTGCACTGTGCTCAAAGATGGCGGATGACAGCTGTCAAAAAAGCACGTGGCTGTCAAAAAGCACGTGGATTTGTTTATCTCGAGCTAGTGAGGTTAAGTTGGTAGCACTAAGGTTTAGGCCCGCCAAGATGGCAGCACTGCCGATGACAGGTGACGCAAGAGGGCAGCACAGCGCTCTGTAGTTTAAAGATGGCGGATGGCAGCTGTCAAAAAGCACGTGGCTTTGTTTACCTCGCGCTAGTGAGGTTAAGTTGGTACCACTAAGGTTTAGGTCCGTCAAGATGGCAGTACTGAGGTTAGCGATGCGTTGTTGTCTGTCAAAAAGCACGTGGCTTTGTTTACAAATCTGTCAAAAAGCACGTGGCTGTCAAAAAACACGTGGCTTTGTTTACCTCATGCTAGTTAGGTTAAGTTGGCACTACTGGGGTTTAGGCCCGTCAAGATGGTAGTACTGAGGTTTGCGATGCGTTGTTGTCGATGACAGCTGTCAAAAAGCACGTGGCTTTGTTTACAAATCTGTCAAAAAGCACGTGGCTGTCAAAAAACACGTGGGTTTGTTTACCTCATGCTAGTTAGGTTAAGTTGGCACTAGTGAGGTTTAGGCCCGTCAAGATGGCAGTACTGAGGTTAGCGATGCGTTGTTGTCGATGACAGCTGTCAGAAAGCACGTGGCTTTGTTTACAAATTCAAATCTCGCGCCAAAATTCAAATTTCCCGCCAAAATTCAAATTTCCCGCGGGAGGAGGAGGCCTCTCCCGAGAGCCGGAGGAGGAGGAGGCCGCAGAACCATCCAATTATACTACTTTTGGGCTGGGAAGAATTGGGAGAAAGAAGACGAGCTGCACGACTAAGTGGTATGTTCCGAGCTGTCAGCCGAGAGATGGCGTGGAATGACATTAGTAGACGAATAAGTTTGAGTGGCGTTAATAAAAGTAGGAAAGATCCCAATATGAAGATAAAGTTGGAATTCAAGAGGACAAACTGGGGCAAATATTCATTTATAGGAAGGGGAGTTAGGGATCGGAACAACTTACCAAGGGAGATGTTCAATAAATTTCCAATTTCTTTGAAATCATTTAAGAAAAGGCTAGGAAAACAACAACAGATAGGAAATCTGCCACCTGGGCGACTGCCCTAAATGCAGATCAGGATTGATTGATTGATTGATTGATTGATTGATTGATTGATTGATTGATTGATTGATTGATTGATTGATTGATTGATTGATTGATTGATTGATTGATTGATTGATTGATTGATTGATTGATTGATTGATTGATTGATTGATTGATTGATTGATTGAACCATGCTCTAGCTTTTCCTTTTTCTGAAGCGCGATATGATGTATATATTGTCGAAATACACTGACTGACAGTGACAATGCAACACCAAGGAGGAGTGGTTCGAAAGGGATGAAAGTTGGGGAAAAAACAGAGACGGCACGGATGAATAATTGATGTTTATTTCAAACCGATATGCAGGTTACACAATGCGCACGGCATCGACTCAGTAGGATGTCGGACCACCGCGAGCGGCGATGTACGCAGAAACACGTCGAGGTACAGAGTCAACAAGAGTGCGGATGGTGTCCTGAGGGATGGTTCTCCATTCTCTGTCAACCATTTGCCACAGTTGGTCGTCCGTACGAGGCTGGGGCAGAGTTTGCAAACGGCGTCCAATGAGATCCCACACGTGTTCGATTGGTGAGAGATCCGGAGAGTACGCTGGCCACGGAAGCATCTGTACACCTCGTAGAGCCTGTTGGGAGATGCGAGCAGTGTGTGGGCGGGCATTATCCTGCTGAAACAGAGCATTGGGCAGCCCCTGAAGGTACGGGAGTGCCACCGGCCGCAGCACATGCTGCACGTAGCGGTGGGCATTTAACGTGCCTTGAATACGCACTAGAGGTGACGTGGAATCATACGCAATAGCGCCCCAAACCATGATGCCGCGTTGTCTAGCTGTAGGGCGCTCCACAGTTACTGCCGGATTTGACCTTTCTCCACGCCGACGCCACACTCGTCTGCGGTGACTATCACTGACAGAACAGAAGCGTGACTCATCGGAGAACACGACGTTCCGCCATTCCCTCATCCAAGTCGCTCTAGCCCGGCACCATGCCAGGCGTGCACGTCTATGCTGTGGAGTCAATGGTAGTCTTCTGAGCGGACGCCGGGAGTGCAGGCCTCCTTCAACCAATCGACGGGAAATTGTTCTGGTCGATATTGGAACAGCCAGGGTGTCTTGCACATGCTGAAGAATGGCGGTTGACGTGGCGTGCGGGGCTGCGACCGCTTGGCGGCGGATGCGCCGATCCTCGCGTGCTGACGTCACTCGGGCTGCGCCTGGACCCCTCGCACGTGCCACATGTCCCTGCGCCAACCATCTTCGCCACAGGCGCTGCACCGTGGACACATCCCTATGGGTATCGGCTGCGATTTGACGAAGCGACCAACCTGCCCTTCTCAGCCCGATCACCATACCCCTCGTAAAGTCGTCTGTCTGCTGGAAATGCCTCCGTTGACGGCGGCCTGGCATTCTTAGCTATACACGTGTCCTGTGGCACACGACAACACGTTCTACAATGACTGTCGGCTGAGAAATCACGGTACGAAGTGGGCCATTTTGCCAACGCCGTGTCCCATTTATCGTTCGCTACGTGCGCAGCACAGCGGCGCATTTCACATCATGAGCATACCTCAGTGACGTCAGTCTACCCTGCAATTGGCATAAAGTTCTGACCACTCCTTCTTGGTGTTGCATTTGCTCCGTCAGTCAGTGTAGATAGAACGAAGGATGCTGGTATTACAAGTGCAATGGAACTCTACCCTTCTTTTTTTGATGAAGAAAGTAATCTTGAGCGGATGGCAGCGTGGTGTCCTACAGCTACTAACAACTGGATGACTAATGACGAAGGAACTTTTACAGGTATGCTATCATTGAAACATATTTTTGGCTTCGCAGAAGACTTTACACGTATTGTGATCAACGCAAAACAAGAGCTTAGGATCCGTGATCGAAGTGATTAAAATTCCCTTAAAGCAGCAGAAACACCAGTATACTCGAAAACTACACCTCATCGTACATTATGGAGGATTCCACATGTATCATTATCTGATCGTGAAGAACTTCGATTGCTCAAGATTGTAGAAAATGATACACCATTACCTATACGTTTTCGAAGTTCGGAGCCGCATGAATATCCTGTGCTACAACCTACAATCAAGCATAGCTCTAATGTTAAAACGTCACGTTTTACTGAGAAGCCCTTATATATTATTTTTGGATTTGAAACCCATCGTAAATTCAATCACGAGAAAGATAGCTCACAGTCTGATCACTGTAAATTAAGAAATGTTAGACTATATCTCAACGGAATTACCGGTACGTATTCCTACGAAAACAAGGACATTAATTTTGAGAAAAATAAATTTGGGATGCTCTATGGCATGTTTTGTAAATTCCGATCATCGTATTATCAGAAAGAAGATCGTCCACTATTTTCGTCTCAAGAATTAAAAATAGAGCACCGATTATAGTTATA
The DNA here is from genome assembly GCF_040414725.1 of Anabrus simplex. Classification (NCBI taxonomy): domain Eukaryota; kingdom Metazoa; phylum Arthropoda; class Insecta; order Orthoptera; family Tettigoniidae; genus Anabrus; species Anabrus simplex. The sequence continues at coordinate 921,469,690 of NC_090266.1, read as the reverse complement.
GATTGTTCTTATCATGAAAAATCTATAAAAGAATCTCCTGTCGATATTCGTTTAGAATTTGAAACATCTGAAAATATTCCTTTTAACACAGCAGCCTATTGTCTTTTTATTCATATGAGTGATGTTACTTACCATCCGCTAACAAGACTATAAATAAGGATAGCCCTTTATCATCAACATTAGTGTGTGCTTTCGACATCGTACGCTATGGAACAGAAAGAGTACACGGTTAATAACAAACAAAACTGTCAATGTGCATGCTGTTCGCATGCTCATACGCAACATCTTATTTATCTCACATGAGTAAGTGAGGCTATTAAAATGTACATGTCAACGTCTTTACAAGCGTCGAGGTGAAAATGGTGGTGATGATGGGGATGAACCAAATCCGATAATTGAACACTGTACACAGTGTATGGATGAACTTTTTCTATTCATCTCAGAACATGGTGATGCTGATTCAGGAAAGGAACAAACTACATTAATAACTACAAGTTAAGAGCTGCATTATCTTCTTTGTAAAGCATAACATACCTTGTATAATATATTTCATAAACACTAAATGTTTTGTTTAATTTGAATGTTGCAGGAGGCATTACAATTTCGGAAGCATGCTACCTCTTCGCAAAACGCTGTTAAGGAGCATAGCAACCTTGCTAGCAGCAAAACGACAACTGTTGTAGCACATTGTAAATAAATATGTATTGCATTAAAAGTGTTGTACCTATTGCATTCCTTTGCCTCCTTACACCTACTCATTCTATCTATAAAGGCTTGAGTAAGTGACCTTGATAACGAACAAGGCTAAACATGCATAACTACAATAACTTCATCGCTGCAAGTTAAAAACTGAATAATAGCACGTGCTCACTCTAGCCTTAAGCATAAGATCGCGTCGTTATAAAAATGCATGTTTTAACTTGATCGATAGAGACATAAATCTGTGCCTTGACAGAGGAGGACGTCATAACAGCCTGTGTATAGCCGCCATCTTGTGCAGTAGCCTCTAAGGTAGCTTTCTGCATAGAGCCTGCGTATAGCCGTCATCTTGCGCAGTAGGCCCCCTCAGCCAGCTTTCTCCATAAGAGCAGCCGCCATCTTGCGCAAGCGCCCTTAAGCCGTATCATAAGGGCAGACACCATCTTGCGTAGTAGCCTCTAAGCTAGCTTTCTCCATATAAGCCGGTGTATAGCCGCCATCTTGTGTACTACGCCCCCTCAGCCAGCTTTCTCCATAAGAGCCTGTGTATATCCGCCATCTTGCGCAAGCACCCTTAAGCCGTCTCATAAAAGTAGCCGCCATCTTGCGCAGTAGCCTCTAAGCTAGCTCTCTCCATATAAGCTTATGTATAGCCGCCATCGTGTGCAAGTGTCCTTGGCCGTCATCTTTTTCCATTACACCCCACGTATAGCCGCCATCTTGTGCAATAGCCCATGGCCGACATCTTTCTCTATAAGTGCACATGTATAGCCGCCATCATGTGCAATCGCCCATGGCCGGTATCTTTCTCCATAAGAGCCTATGTATAGCCGCCGTCTTGCACAATCGCCCATAGCCGTCATCTTTCTTCATGAGAAGCCGTATATAGCCGCCATCTTCCGCAAGAGCCCCAAGGCTGTCTCATAAGAGCAGCCGCCATCTTGCGCAGTAAGCCCCTATGCCGTCTCAAAAGAGCAGCCGCCATCTTGCGCAAGCGCCCGTGGCCGGCATCTTTCTCCATAAGAAGCTATCTCATAAGGAGCTGTGTATAGCCGTCATCTTGTGCAAATGCCGTCGAGAAGGGCATCTTGCCGTAAAACTAGGCATAGCCCCTTCAAGATGGCGGATGTGAGGTTAGGTTCGCTCTCTCAGGCGTCGGGAAGGGTAACTTACCGTTTAAGTGAGGTTACGCCCCTCAAGATTGCGACTGTGAGGTTAGGCCCGCTCTCTTATGCAAAATCCGCAAATCGTCATTGCTCACCTGCTATACTAGGAGTCAATGACCTCGGGTTAATGACCGCGGAGTTGGAATCGGCCTAGGTACACTACTAGGGGGTCTATGACCTCCCGTAGAATTCAAATTTCCCGCGCTGCTGAGCCAGCAGTCACGGACCCGCTCCGCGGCCTCTGACTGGGCTGGGGTGGGAACCCTATTGTCCTACTACTCACATTTCACAAGAAGTCCGAAAGGCATATCAAGGAGGAAAATATCCGCGATTGGCGTTACAAAAAGCGATACGTGTGGTACGGACACACGCCAGTCTTAAGAGTAAAAGGTTATTTCACAAACGCACGCATATTATTCCCGTGCCTAAATGAGGTGTCTCCTTACCGCTTCTATTTGCCGGGCTTGTTGCCTTTGGTTCATTGCTAGGAGTTGCGAGTGCCGTCGCAGAGGCTGTAAAGTCAGTCGAAGAAGCAAAACAACAGCTCGAAGAAAGTAAACGACATGATGAAACTATGAAAGCTATTGCGTTGTTTGGAAAAGGCGTGAAAATGAAGCTGGTCCCCTTCAAATAAGGACTTGGTATTTACATATTCCCAAAGGAAAGTACTGATAAAGATATCTCAAATCCACTTCCGCGACAAGCAATTACGCAGGAGGAAGTTATAAAATGTGCAAAAATGTTGAAAATTCACATTTTCGTGGTGTACTTATGAATGATCGATTACCACCACGTCCATGGCACTACGAAAGCACAGTCATTAATCTAGACGACAGTCATGGTCTGGGAACTCATCTTGTGGCTTACGTAAAGCGAAGTAATGTCGTTCGCTACTTCGATAGTTACGGGAACATTCCACATCCAACAGAGCTCGTGCGATACTTCGGAAGCAGTGTGACGATGCATTATAATGAGCGACGTGAGCAGAATTTTAACAGACAGGACTGTGGTCGGCTTTGTCTCACTTTCCTATATAATACCAGCTTAATTCATTCAGTCTCAAATTAACTTTGCACCAATTATTTAAAAAAAAGTGTTAAAATGGAATAACATTTTTACGCACTTGGAAATAAAACAAACGTTTAATAAAATAAATCACTCCTATTACAATAGAACAGGGGGACTGAGGGTGTTAATATTGAACCCATAACCTTTGGTGCAGATTGAACCAGAGCACAAAACTTACAAATTTTTATGACATCGAGTGAGCTGAAATATTATGATTAGGAGCTCCATTTTGGACTGGGATAATCGTGAGTAGGTGGTAGGTCAAATGTTCCCAAGAGCTGTAAAGTGACGTCATTGGCACGTGTAGACGATGTAGGACTGCAGAGGAATTTGGCGCGGAGCTATTTTTGTAGTAATTGAGCCTAGAGAAAAATTAGAAAGAAATTTTGGAGAATTACAAGTGCAATTTATTACGAATTAATGTTGAAAAGTTAAGCCACAAATTGTCAAAAGAGGGGAGACCTTCGATGACGCGCGCCAAAATCAACATTTCTATGACAGCGTCTTGACTAGAAGAGAAAATAGTGCTCGGAAAACAACGCATTTCCACGTATAAATCATATAAAATTAAATCCCTAACTTATATCTTGAACAGTGCTGGGGACCCTATCAACCAGCAGCATGTGTGTTAACTTATTTGACAAACTCCAAGAAAGAAAGTTTTGTTCGTTGTCCGTCGGTTACATCGTTGGCTGGACTTTGAGGGGGTTTTGGAGCTGATAAAACAAGGGGAGCCATGTTGACTTCTTGTCAATATTGTCCGTGATTTGGAGACTAATCCATGCATCTTTGCAGAAGGTTAAAAAACTTTACTCTGTCGGCTAAATTCAGTGTGGGGGACTTAAACTCTGGGCAAGTGCGAAAAATAGAAACTTGCTATGGAACACGTGTTATCTGCCAGTGTGATGTTCTTGTCGTTTATTAGTCAATTTGCAGACATCACCAGCAACACTAGAAGCAATCAATAGTCAAAACATCGATTCAAAATATCAAGGTATGGTAAACAAAGCTTTGTTAGCGCAATTTGAAGAAAAATATGCCAAGGCGACAGCGCTGACAACCAAACAGACTTCTTATTTCTAGGATTTGAACTATACTTCTTCTGTACTTCTCAAGATGTCTGCCATGTAGGCTGTTGCATTATATTGTATTATTTAAGACTTCCAAGCCCATGACGCTGAAGGGATACAACGATATTCCCTTCAAAAACATAAATCAAGAAATTGTTTGCAATTTTGTGCTTAGAACGAGAGTTAGTACACTTATTCATGTAATGCATCAATTATAAGCGCAAATCCTCTAATTTATCCGATCTTCTTCTTCTTCTTCTTTTCCTACCGCTTTTTTCCACACCTGTGGGGTCGCGGGTGCGAGCTGCGTCGCAATTTGGATTTGGCCCTGTTTTACGGGCGGATGTCCTTCCTGCCGCCAACCCTATATGGAGGGATGTAAGCACTACTGCGTGTTTCTGTGATGTTTGGTCGTGTGCTATTGTCCCCATTTATTGCCAAGCTAAGCCCAGCCAGTGAGCGAGAGATCCCGAGGTGGACGGTCGGTTCCTGGCTTTCCGTTTTTTTTTTTTTTTTTTTTTTTTTTTTTTTGAGGCATTTTAAAAACAACACTCTTTACATTTATTAACACAATTATTCAAAACACAAAAATATCCTTGCTGGATTTCTTACAGCAAACTTTCATAATGTCTCATCCTCCAGTAGCGCTTTATAACCAAATGTACTTCTCGTCCTTCAGCATTACTGTTCTGGAATGAAAATTAACAAAAAATTAGGACTTAACTACCTTTAGAAATTAAAATATTTAACTGAAAGAGCCCGGAGACTTCAATAAAGATTTGTACAAAATTAGTAGGCAGCTATCTCGCTTATTATTCCACAGAAAAATTTACTTAAAGTTCCATGAATTCATAGTAATCTCAACACGTGGCCAATGTTGAATTCTGATGAATTTCAGTATTTAAAGTGTATAACATTCATCAATAACACCAGTAAAAGCTTTAGTTAAAATCAAAATTAATTCCAAAATGTTATAATTAATTAAATATTATTATTATTATTATTATTATTATTATTATTATTATTATTATTATTATTATTATTATTATTATTATTAATCTCTAACCTTATCTGTATACCATTTTTACTTTATCATCACACAATCGTGCTTACCAATTAGCGTATCTCAGTAAATAATTCTCATAGCAATTGAAGCCTCCCCCCCCTCCCCGGAAGAAGGGTCTAAGCCACATTTTTCAGCAAGTTGAGTTTTTTGCGGAATAAGGGTCTATATCATTTCAGGTTATTGCATGCGAACTATGATAGTCATAACTTTAACAGAAATACGTCATTTATCTGTTAAAAACTTCTTTGCCTGGAAGAAGGGTCTATGCCACTCATTCAAGATGGCTGCCAATGTGTTGAATGTTTCGTCCAACGAGTTTAAAAAAACTTGAATAAAACCAGAAAACTAAGATAAATATGGATAACTGGAAGGATAATGAACGTAAAAGGAAACGAAATAGGGGTGAGGCATATACAGCAAGGAAAGGCGTTATAAAAGAAGCAAAAACGAGGCCACAACAGGCTAGTGGAATAAGGGTCTATAATAAATGGGTTATGTTGTGCTAAGAAAGGTCCTTAGAATAAATTTGGTCAATGTTTGATACATAATGCATTATACAAACCATTCATTTAATTATCATTACGATAAAATGGTATAGACCGAGCTCGATAGCTGCAGTTGCTTAAGTGCGGCCAGTATCCAGTAATCGGGAGATAGAGGGTTCGAACCCTACTGTCGGCAGCCCTGAAGATGGTTTTCCGTGGTTTCCCATTTTCACACCAGGCAAATACCGGTGCTGTAACTTAATTAAGGCCACGGCCCCTTCCTTCCCATTCCTAGGCCTTTCCTATCCCATCGTCGCCACTAGGCCTACCTGTGTCGGTGCGATGTAAAGCAAATAACAAAAAAAATGGTATATGGTATAACATTTTAATAATGTTCTGCTTCTTCGTTGTTTCGGGGCCGTGTGTATGATCCAGAGTTCTGTAACGAGAATGGGTGTATTCAGATCACTGGCTGTGAAAAAGAGGAGTAGTGTACAGAATACTATACCATGGACCTTAATGAGCAGTCTTTGTTTCTTGTGAATAAATGCCTCAAAATCTCTGAACCGAAAAGGAGGTGTAATCAGAGAACAGATGCCGCTTCAAGTCGGAAACCTTCTTTTGAATACCACGTTCCAGCAAAAGGTAGTGACAGTAGTTCACTGCAGGTATGTAAAATAACTTTTTCAGACATGTTTAGTCTGTCTGTCCAGAGTTCTGAATTCAAAGAAGCGAAATGTTGGTCAAAGACCCTAAATTCAAGGTTACTGAAGCAATGTGACTGAAGTTTTCTGAAGATGACCCCACACCTGTGTTTATGCGAAGATGCCACAATTTGATTGCTCCTCGGGAAAGATATACCTTAGTTCAAGTTGTCAAGGTCAGACGGAATCAGCTACTATTCCTGCCACAAGAATTGCCACAACTCTACGGCTCAACACTGCCCATTAAGAAAGAAAAAAGAATGACCTACTGAAGATGTGTGACTATATGTCTCAAGAATTCAGATGATTCTATAGTGATTTAAAGTGATTCATCTCGCAATAAGTAACACTGTATTAAACTGTGAAAATGTGGTTTAGACCCTTATTCCTTGATTTCAAAATGAGAAAGTGCTTTTTAACTACATTCATAAGGTTAATTTGTGATCATTCGGTTTTCAAGTGGTCCTTAAGCATTCTGATTTATTTCAAAATATATATTTTTCATTTTCTCATTATTCAGACGTTTTTTTCTGTTTCCTGGACATTTTAGTTTTGTGGCATAGACCCTCATTCCCCTCATTCCGGGGGGACCTTCAATTATAATTCACATTTTCCTAATTAATTATCCTACCAATTAATTATTATTCATTATCACCTGAATTCAAGTTGATGATGCCATTGGCGAAACGTGTAATTTCTATATTCGCATAGCATTTAAGTATCAAGAACATTTGAAAATATTGGAAGTTGAATATAAATGTATTGAAAATTTTCTCATCCATGTGTGAGTTAACTGAAGATTAATTTACAAATCGTTTGCCTTTGCGGGAAAAATAACGAGACGATCTTTCACCTAAATATTTAGAAATTGCAAATTAAATCCTAGTCTAGACTTACTCAACACTAATCTTATCAAATTTTTCCTTAAGGTGCACTAAACAAGACATCATGGTGGCAAACAACGTTGAACACAATCTGTGCCGTTGCCATAAATGCACGACCAGATCAAATCACATTAAAGAATCGAAAAACACGGAAAATATTCATAAATATAACACACACACACCACATTTACACAAGGTAACACGTACTTTTTATACATACTATTCACACCGGATCCTGCACTTATAAATTTATTCATTACTAGCAAGATACCCGTGCTTCGCTACGGTATTATACTGAAATTTAGAATTGAATGCTTATTGTTTTATATATAATCCGCCGAAATTCGCGATCTGACTCGTTTTCAGAGAGAATCAGCTAAAATTCGCGATCTGACTCGTTTTCTAATAGGTTACGGCAGGTTTCCCCCACTTTTCAATCTTTCTTTCCAGCAATCGATTTCGTACTTCCCGGGCTAGGACCGGGTATCGCACCCGGTCAGTTGGGTCCCTAAATCTTTGTCATCTTTTCCTATAAGCATTTTTAATACGGATCAAATCCTTCAGGAGATCCAGCGTGGTGTCGTATTGGGTGCCTTGGCGATACTGAACCCGCGGCCGGACTGCATTCTTAGTCATTACCCGTCCAGGACCCGTTTCCAGCGCGGTCCGCACATTTGACGACGGTCCAGAACATTATTATTATTATTATTATTATTATTATTATTATTATTATTAATATTATTATTATTATTATTATTATTATTATTATTGTTACGGAGTTATCCGTGGAAGTCAGAGGTGAAAGAAGGTGCGGGCTGGAATGGGTCTAACTACAAGTCCGAAAGATGAATTTAAAATTTAAATAAAGGATATATATTTTCAATAGACAACAAGAGTTAACAAAAGTTTACATAGAATTTGAAAACTTAACAAGTCAATCAGGTACAAGACCAGAAAAGCAAGGATTTAGAGACAAATTAATGATCTGGGCTTCAAGCCCCACCTTCTACAATCTCTGAGCTCTCAGCTCACAACCACAAAATACCAAAGGGCAGAAAACCCCTTAATTACATGGAGCATTAGCACCCAACTTTACATCTCAAGCCCCCCTAAGGCACTTTTACCACAACACCATAAAGAGCTGACCCGCTCTCGATCTTTCAAGCCTATAAAAGCAATAACAGACTTTTACACAAACTGCCATCAAGGCATAATAAAGAAACAGGGGTATCTCGTACCCAATCTACTGGGCCTTAGTGTGCAGAAACTAGGTTAATTTAAATGGCCCAAAACAAAAAGGATGGAGGCGTGAATTTGCACTCCTAAATCTACATTTAAAAACCTAAGTGGCTCTAGGCCGATACACAGGCGCTAATCCCAAGCTAGGGAGGTGACTCGTATGAGAAAATTTTAATACATTAAGAAAGAGAAGAAACGGTTACGAAAACGTAGTCACCTCAATTTCAAATGAAGGGGAGCTCGAGAGGGTATAGCACTCTCTATCCTCCAATTAAAGTTCAAGAAAACTGAAGTTTATCAGGAAAAGGGTTTACATGTTTAATAGTTTCCATATTAAAGGTTTCGAACCTTCCCCGAGAGTTAAACTGCTGAGCTAGCAAGAAATAAAGATGTTAAGAGGCCATTACCTTGATGAAGAGCTGCTGCCTGAAGAATGGGGCACTTCCCGCCCCCTGCTACATATCCACGCACTAAGCTAGATGTTACTGAAGTGGCCCGGAGACAAGAAAATCAGCAGTTTGTATACCCTCGTGGAAAATTCGAGACCTTTCAGGAATGAGTAGACACACCCACTCAATTTTTATTGGTTGACTAAGAATTACACATGGAAATTTGAAGAAGAAAACTATGATTTGAGGAAAATTAATTACAGAAATTAGTGATTGGCTAAATTCAAAACAGACGGAAAGAAAGGATTTATGTTGCCAACCCACAAACCACAGAACAAAATTTAGTAAAGACAAAACTTATGAATACAAAATTTCTTCAAGAGAGTTCATTCCATTGCACCAGAGTGTATTACCATAGTTTTTGGTAGAGACATCTGTTAGAGAATGTCCACACTTCCTGATCAATGAAAAACAAAAGCAAATCAAAAACACTCAGTAACATCTTCTGATAAACCGTAGAGTTGGTTCAGTTGTTAAAGTTCCGGGTTTCTCCAGTAGAGAAGTTTCAATTAACGTAAGATTTGAACTTGCGCCGTAGAGGCGTACCGCCCGGTACAAACCTCGCCCCCCCCCAAAAAGTCCTTCCAAGGGGTGACCCAGAAGAAAAAAAAAATCCAAAACAAAGTCCAAGTTTGTTGCTGATTGGTTGAAGAAGAATTTAGAAGAGAAAATATAATTTTTTTTAGTCGGAGGTCTCTTAAGTTGTTTGATATAGATGGGTGGGACTAGTTTAAGTCCAGTTTTAGAATTTCTTTTTTTAGTAGAATAGTGAAACCAAAAACATTAATTCATGGGGGGAATATTTTTCTAAGTCCACCAAAGGTTGATTTGAAGCAAAACTGTATTAATTGCATAAATAGAGTGTCCATGTAGCTGAAGAAGTACATTAGCCGTCGATTAATTTTGACGGCAAGACTTGTCGCCGCTGCCAAAGTTCCGTCGAGGTCGCCCGGACCCCTCAAGTACCCTGAGATATCATTCTCCCGCTACTATGAGAGGGGTAGTCGTGGTGAAGCACGCCGCAGATGCGAAGTTTGCTTACAGTCCTCGAGTAGCTTGCGGGTGGTGCGCCGCACATCAGCCTTGGCCGGAAGGAGGGTTCCGGCTCGCCGTAAACTGGTTGACCTCACTAGAGTGGAGTGGGCCCGTACCCCACCTCAGTGGCGGTACGGCGCCGCACGGCTGCGGGGGCAGTGAAACAGTAAGATCTCGGCGGCATTATTTTGTTGGAATATAATGTTTTAGGGTACTGTCTTGGAGGTGAGGCTGAGGGGCCAGCGGCGTGGAAAATTTCTATTTTATTTTTATTGCCACTGGTGTGGTTTAGCAGGAGACGGGAGCTTGGTAATGGCCGTACGGAGAGGACAGCAGAGTACCCTCGGAGAAGATTTTACAATATTAATACAAAGCAGATAAGAAACCTAATGTAAAAATATAAGGGGCAGAAGGACTAAGATTTAGAGAAAAATATAACCTTTGGGGTTCTTACTAAATGTTAAAGATCCAATGCGCAAGTAATTTACACAGGTTTCACCTGAGACAGGTGAACACTAAAGATTCTCTCGGTGGCTGGATTGCTCACTAACAATGTGACCGGCGTAAGAAAATCTAAAATAATGCACGGCCCATGAAATCTGGGGGCAGGCTTGCCCATGGGAACAAAATTCTTGACCATAACTTGGTCTCCTACCTTTAAATTGGTGGGCCTCCGTCCACGATCATATCTTTCCCTAACCTTTCCATGAGACACTTTAAGGTTGGCCTTAGCCTTCTTCCAAAGATCTTTAATATTATCTGTATCTATTGTCTCAGGTATAATATCACTAAGAGACCAAAGGTTAGATAATAATAATAATGTTATTTGTTTTACGTCCCACTAACTACTTTTTAAGGTCTTCGGAGACGCCGAGGTGCCGGAATTTAGTCCCTCAGGAGTTCTTTAACGTGCCAGTAAATCTACCGACACGGGGCTGTCGTATTTGAGCACCTTCAAATACCACCGGACTGAGCCAGGATCGAACCTGCCAAGTTGGGGTTAGAAGGCCAGCGCCTTAACCGTCTGAGCCACTCAGCCCGGCCAAAGGTTAGAGAGCGGCGTGTTGGGAACAAACTTAAACATCAAAGAAGCTGGAGTAAACTTATGGGATTCATGAACCGCCGAATTCAAAGCGAAAGCTAACCAATGCAGGTACGTGTCCCACCTAGAATGATTTTCATGATGATAGGCAATAAGAGCCGACCTCAGATTACGATTGACCCGTTCAGCTGGAGATGGTTGAGGATAATAAGCAGAAGTAGTCACATGAGAAATGGACAGATCAAAACAGAATTTACGGAAGAGATTGGAGGTGAACGCTTTAGCATTATCAGAAACAATATATTGACACGGACCAAAAGAAGCGAAGATGGAATTTAAACAAGAAATTGTGGACTTATCGGTAGCCAGCTTAGTCCTAAATAACCAAGAAAATCTTGTAAAACCATCTACACACACAAGAATGAATTTGTTGGCATTCCCCTTAGATTGGGGGAAGGGTCCTACGTAGTCGATATAAAGACGTTCCATGGGGCGCGACGCTTGATGAGAAGACAAGAGCCCTTGCTTAGTGGATATGGTGGGTTTACTAGGCCAACAAGTTTTACAAGCTTTTACCAATTCACGAATTTCACCGTCCATACCTTTCCAAATGAACATTTCACGGATCGTTTCTCTAGTTTTGAAGATACCTAAGTGCCCCCCTAATGGGGTCTCATGGTAGTACTTGAAGATCATTGGTAGAAGGACAGCTGGAACCACAACTTTCATCTTTTGATCATGCCTCGACGGGCAACACAAAACACCATTCCTCAATACATAAGGGACGACATGTTCCCCAGAAGAAAGGGTTTCCATGATAGGGGCCAACGTCGGATCTTCACGATGATATTTTTCAAGATCCCTAAACAACATGGGAGCAACCGTTAGTATGGCATTTACGCCAGCAGGTATGGACTCGGGAAGTGAAGAACAGTCTTCCTGTTCAAGGGGCTCTACATCATTAGAAAATATACGGCTTATTCCCTCAGCCACAACATTTTCAGTACCTCTAATATGCCTAACGCCAAACTGGAAGGCAGAAATGGCCCACCGGGCTATACGACCAGTACGACGCGGCCTAGCTAGGACCCAGGTTAAGGCTTGGTTATCCGCTTCCAAGTCGAACTTGACATGTTCCAGATAGAGGCGGAACTTTTCTAGAGCAAATAAGACTGCTAAACCTTTGAGTTCATAGATGGAATACTTGGCTTCTTGAGCCGAAAGAGTCCTAGAAGCATAGGCGATGGGTCACCTCCCTAGTTCAGTCTCTTGAAGAAGGACTGCAGCCACTGCCGACGATGACGCGTCGGTTTGGACGATGAATTTCTTTGAGAAATCCGGCATAGCAAGAACAGGGCCATTACAAAGAGCTAATTTCAGGTCTTCAAAAGCGGCTTGTTGAGAAGGCCCCCACTCAAATTTGATGCCTTTCCTACGAAGAAGGTTCAAGGGCGCCGCTCTATTAGCGAAGTTAGGAATAAATTTCCTGAAGAAATTCACCATGCCTATGAACCTGACAATACCTTTGATGTCCTTGGGAGGTTTGAAATCACGGATGCCCTGTGTTCTAGAATGATCTACCGCGACACCATCGGGCGACACAATATGCCCTAGAAATGACATGGAAGGCTTAGCGAAGGCAACCTTGGACAACTACACCGTTAACCCTGCCTTACGAAGGCGACTCAGGACCTCTTTCAGATGATCTAGATGTTCTTCAAAGGTCTCAGAAAATACAACGACATCATCAAGATATAGATACTCAAATTTGATGTCGGAGAAGACCCTGTCTAGCAGTCTCGTAAGCACGGCTGCTCCCGTGGGGAGCCCGAAAGGCACGCGGTTGTATTCATACAAGTTCCAATCAGTGGCAAATGCTGTCAGATGTTTAGATTCTTCAGCCAGAGGAATCTGGTTATAAACCTGATTGAGGTCTAAGATGGTGAAGAACTTAGCTTTACGAAACCATGAAAAACAAGAATGAAGTTCTGGAAGGGGCACAGATTGTAACACCACCTTCCGATTGAGAGCCCTATAATCAATCACAGGCCTGAAGCCACCTTGGGGTTTAGGAACAAGGAAAATAGGCGATGAATACGCCGACTTAGAGGGCCGAATTATACCATCCTTCGACATTTGATCTATGATTTCCTTCAAAGCCTTCATTTTAGGTGGAGATAGCCTATAAAGTGGAAAACGGACTGGAATCGAATCCGTAACCTCAATCTTGTATTCAATGAGGTCAGTAACACCAAGAGTATCAGAAAATACTTCAGGAAACGACTGACACAACTTGCGAATACTATCAGCCTGCTCCTCAGGTAGATGTCTAAGGTCTAACAACATCTCATTCTGGGTAGGCGAAACAGATGAACATGATTCAGAACTACATGTTAACAAGGGAATTTTGAATTTATTAGCAAATTTGAAAGTGCACGACTTGCTCTGAAGGTCGAGCACTAGACCAGTGTGAGACATGAAGTCCGCTCCAAATATAATGGGGCAAGACAAGTGCTTAGCCACCAACAGTTTTACTTTCCAAGTGAATTTCAAAATGCGGATTTTGGCATACAGAGAACCTAAAATTTCTAATGGGGATGAGTTAGCCGAAACATATTGAACCGAAGACGAACAAAAATCAGGAAGTTTACAAACAGATTTCAGTGGGGAGTACCACTCGGCCGAAATAATGGAACACACACTGCCCGAATCTAATAAAGCAGTTACAGGCTCATTATTCAATTCAATTTTGAGAAATGGGACCGGTGCGGGAGTATCCGCCGCAATCCTAAGACATTCTTTGGGGCCTTCAAAAGATAAATTAGAAGACTGAGTTTTCCCTGAGATTGCGGCTGGTTTACTTGGGGCTGAGCCTCAGGAAGAAGAGATAGTCGACTCAGCTGAAGCCACTAATCATTTCTGATTCTTGGTGGGAGTTGCACCAGAAGTTGAGCAGAAAGGGGTGCTGTTAGCATTAGGGCAGTTCTTGGCAATATGGGAAAAAGCGCCGCATTTAAAACAGCCTGGGGATGACCCTGCTCCATTCCTGGTCCCATTAGATTTGATCAACGGACACTTATTACGCAGATGATCTGCCGACCCACAAGCATAACATTTGCGGATTGGGGGAGTTCGGCGAGGTGGAGGCCGATAATTACTAGAGGATGGAGGGGGTTCTTTCGCGACACGTAAAGTATCGGCGTATCTAACTCCTTCCGCTGAGACAGCCATAGCCTCTAATTCGGCAATAGTTTGCGGACGCGACGCAAAACACAAGTATGACCTGTAAGATTTTGAAATTCCTTCCACAATAGCCTGAACAATTTGATCTTCTGGAAAATGGAGAGCAAATACTCTAGTGTAGAACTTAATATCTTGGACGAAGTCTGACAAGTTTTCATCCAACCGCTGTACTCTATAATAGTACTTCTGTATTAGAGATGACCTTGCCCTAGCCGGAATAAAGTTAGCTAACAAATGGGCGTGGAAGTCTGCAATAGATGATTATTCAGCAATGGCTCTTACTATCTTGGCTGAGAGGACACCAACGGAATAGGGATAAATAATTTGCAGAATTTGACACGGGGAAAGAGAAAAAACAAGAGCATGATCTTGGAATTCAACAAAAAACCTTAAGAATGAAATAACGTCACTGGTAGAGTTAACAGAAAACTTAGAAATACCTCTGAGCAACATTGCTAAAGGATGGGGCAAACTGCTGAAGCCAGGTGACATAGTAGGTAGAGGCCTAAGTGGAGGAGAAGCTGTTTCAGAAGGTGCATTATTCAACGAGTTACGACGTTCAGATTCGTTGTCTAATGGGGCAGAGGTTTGTTGGGCTCCTACTGGTTTCCTACATTCTTCCCCGTTACAAGAGTCTTCCTCGCTAACTACGTTTACCAGAGTGGGTTGGTCGGTTTTGGGGGGTACAGCTCCAGTCAACAATAGGGTAACCTTACTGGACAGTTTAGACAGGTTTTCGAGAATAGCACTAGCCTCCTTCCCCTGAATGTCATTCAACTTTAGAGACAACAGATCGTTAACTCTATTAGAAAAATGAAACAATCTAGCTTGCACACGTTTAAGTTGATTTGGAGAAGGATCATTTTCTTCAAAAAACTAACTACGGATGCTAGTTCAGTAGTATTGTCAGTGATCGTAGAGAGAGAGTCGTCAATCTCTTTCTCTCCCAAAGTTGGGATGGAAATAGGCAAATCAAGGGAATCTTTAAGCTTGTTGGTATGTACCGCAATCGTGCCTCCAGATTGCACATTTCTAATTGTTAATTCATAGATTAATTCCCCCTTGCGCAAATAGCCGAGATGGAGGACATCGCGAGGGCCGGGCATGATGACAGACACTTTACAAATTTAGAAAAATGGAAAAATTCCAGAAAATTGTTAGAGTTCGAATCAAAAGCAATGTTTAGCCGTCAAAAGGGGCTAAATTGAGACCCATTCAACCACGGTCTGCTACCACTTGTTACGGAGTAATCCGTGGAAGTCAGAGGTGAAAGAAGGTGTGGGCTGGAATGGGTCTAACTACAAGTCCGAAAGATGAATTTAAAATTTAAATAAAGGATATATATTTTCAATAGACAACAAGAGTTAACAAAAGTTTACATAGAATTTGAAAACTTAACAAGTCAATCAGGTACAAGACCAGAAAAGCAAGGATTTAGAGACAAATTAATGATCTGGGCTTCAAGCCCCACCTTGTACAATCTCTGAGCTCTCACCTCACAACCACAAAATACAAAAGGGCAGAAAACCCCTTAATTACATGCGGCATTAACTCCCAACTTTACATCTCAAGCCTCTCTAAGGCACTTTTACCACAACACCATAAAGAGCTGACCCGCTCTCGATCTTTCAAGCCTATAAAAGCAATAACAGACTTTTACATAAACTGCCATCAAGGCATAATAAAGAAACAGGGGTATCTCGTGCCCAATCTACTGGGCCTTAGTGTGCAAAAACTAGGTTAATTTAAGTAGCCCAAAACAAAAAGGATGGAGGCGTGAATTTGCACTCCTAAATCTACATTTTTTAAAACCTAAGTGGCTCTAGGCCGATACACAGGGGCTAATCCCAAGCAAGGGAGGTGACTCGGATGAGAAAACTTTAATACATTAAGGAAGAGAAGAAACGGTTACGAAAACGTAGTCACCTCAATTTCAAATGAAGGGGAGCTCGAGAGGGTAAAGCACTCTCTATCCCCGAATTAAAGTTCAAGAAAACTGAAGTTCACCAGGAAAAGGGTTTACATGTTTAATAGTTTACATATTGAAGGTTTCGAACCTTCCCTGGGAGTTAAACTGCTGAGCTAGCAAGAAATAAAGATGTTAAGAGGCCATTACCTTGATGAAGAGCTGCTGCCTGAAGAAGGGCGCACTTCCCGCCCCCTGCTACATATCCACACACTAAGCTAGATGTTACTGAAGTGGCCCGGAGACAAGAAAATCAGCAGTTTGTATACCCTCGTGGAAAATTCGAGACCTTTCAGGAATGAGTAGACAAACCCACTCAATTTTTATTGGTTGAATAAGAATTACACATGGAAATTTGAAGAAGAAAGCTATGATTGGAGGAAAATTAATTACAGAAATTAGTGATTGGCTAAATTCAAAACAGACGGAAAGAAAGGATTAATGTTGCCAACCCACAAACCACAGAACAAAATTTAGTAAAGACAAAACTTATGAATACAAAATTTCTTCAAGAGAGTTCATTCCATTCCACCAGAGTGTATTACCATAGTTTTTGGTAGAGACATCTGTTAGAGAATGTCCACACTTCTTGATCAATGAAAAACAAAAGCATATCAAAAACACTCAGTGACATCTTCTGATAAACCGTAGAGTTGGTTCAGTTGTTAAAGTTCCGGGTTTCTCCAGTAGAGAAGTTTCAATTAGCGCAAGATTTGAACTTGCGTCGTAGAGGCGTACCGCCCGGAACAATTATTATTATTATTATTATTATTATTATTATTATTATTATTATTATTATTATTATTATTATTATTATTATTATTATTATTATTATTATTATTATTATTGATGTTCTGGACCCCACAGCAGAGATGCAAGACCGCTACTTGGCGGTAAATTACATCTGCTGCCATTTTCATTGTTGAGAATGTGACCAGCACCATTGTCACCCGTAGGCAAGTGTGCAGGATTTCTGGCGATACGAATGACATGCTTCCCTGCATCATTGACCTTATTATAGAGGTGAATAATTGGACGGTCAATCTCATTCCTATCGTTTATTTCAAATGTGTTTAAATTTTTATTTATATGTCAGGAGAATCTACTGTAATCTAAGAACGTTCTCCGAAGGAAAAGATGGCTCTTGAAAACGAACCCAGGAACGATTAAAAATGATCGATTTATGATCAGAATAAGTACATCGTAAATCTACAGCCTGTTTCCAGTCATTCGACAGGGTCAGGAATGGAATGAATGAAGCTCCCATCTACCGGCGACAACTGGAATTGTGCCGGCTGCCGAAGCACTCCTCTGGGGCAATGATCGATGGATGACAAATGAAATGAAATTATATTGGACAGTTTTGCTGGATGAATGATGACAGGGAAAACCGGAGTATCCGGAGAAAGACCTGTCCCGCCCCCGTTTTGTCCAGCACGAATGTCTCATGGAGAGACCGGGATTTGAACCATGGAACCCAGCTGTGAGAGGCCGGCGCGCTGCCACCTGAGCAACGGAGGCTCCTTATAAATACATTATGAACAATAAAATCAAATGGTCTCACCTCCTTTTACACCCCACCGCCGTTAAGTTTATTTACCCCCCAACCGAAAAAAAACCTAAAAGATGGCGTGTTTCTTTATGTTCAAAGGAGATTCCAAACACCAATGTTCACGTCTATTACCTTCGGTATTGAGATAAAAATAATTCAGTATTTTCCACTTTCACACTCTTCCCCCCCCCCCCCCAATTGAATTTTCCGGCAAGAAATACTTGTTCCTTTAGTAGTAAAGGATCTTCTAAATACCAATTATCACGACTCTAACTTCTTCAGTTTTTGATTTATGTGTCCTCTTGAAAGGAATTCAACTCGCTTTCACTCCGGCCCCCCAAGATGATTCCCCCCTAAAAACGGGTTTTTCTTTGTTTTTAAAGGAGATCCAAAAACCAATTTTCACGTCCATAGGCCCTAACAACTTCAGTTTTTATTAGATGTAAGTATTCTCATACAATTAAATTCATTAATTTTTCAATTCTTTAACCTCCCCGCCCCCATTCATTGGATTTTCCGAGAATACGTGTTTCTTTACTTTTAAAGCAGATTCCAAATATGAAATATCACGTCTGTATGATCTCCTTTTTTGAGATAACAGTAGCCTAATTAAAAGAATTCAACACCATTTTCAGTCACTTTTAACCCCCCCCCCTCCACCCAAGTGGTATTCCGAAAAGTGAAATGCACGTTTCTTTATTTTTAATAGAGATTTTAAAAAACATTTTTCACTTCTGTAACATGTTAAGTTTTTTGAGATATACTGTATAAATTCTCATATTACAATTTCACCCCCTTTTTAGTTCCCCTTCAGAGGAGTTTCCAAAAACAAATCACCTATGTTTCTTTACATTTACAGGAGATTCCAAATACCATTTGTTTACGTCTGTAACATTCTACGTTTCTCAGATATTCTGTAGATATAGTCTTTCAAAAAATTCACCCCAATTTGTCACTCCTGTTTAACCGCCATGAATTGGCTTTTCCAAAAAAACGTGTTTCTTAATTTTTAAAGGAGATCCCATATACACATTTTCAGTTCTGTAATATCTTCAGTTTCTGAGATATATGTATGCTCATTAAAGGCATTCAACCCATTATTCACCCTTTTACACCCCTCCTAATGGGATTTACAGAACACAAAAAATACGTGTTCCTTTATTTTTAAGGGAGATTCCAAATACCATTTTTTACATGTGCAAACTTTTAAAGTTTTGAGATATAGATACACTCATTTTAAAAATCCACCACTTTCTTTCCCCCGCAACTATTTCGATTTTCCAAAGGCCAAAAAGAAGTTTCTTTATATTTAAAGGAGACCCCAAATACCAATTTTCAGGTCTGTAATATCTTCAGTTTCTGAGATTTAAGTATCCTCATTAAAGACATTCAACCCCTCTTTCACCCCTCCTACTGGGAATTTTCGAAAACAAAAAATACATGTTTCTTTATCTTTAAAGGAGATTCTAAATACCAATTTTTACATCTGTAAACTTTTAAAGTTTTAAGATGTAGATACACTTATTTTAAAATTTCACCCCCCTTTTCACCCCCTTAGCGACGGTATATCCAAAGTCCTCTCTTAGCGAGCACCTACATCTTAATATGAATGTATCCCCAAAATTTCATTTCTTTATGTCCAGTAGTTTTGGCTCGGCGATGATGAATCAGTCAGTCAGTCAGTCAGTCAGTCAGTCAGTCAGTCAGTCAGTCAGTCAGTCAGTCAGTCAGTCAGTCAGTCAGTCAGTCAGGACAAGTTATTTTATATATATAGATGTTAGCATGGTCACATCAATAGCTTCGGAGGATGAATTCGTACATGGAACTACTCTTTCTTCAATAGTGGCTAGTGATCGAAATTCGTCGTATCACTTGGATTGAAATATTCCTCAAACAATGATGGAGATTCATCAAAATTTGTTAAATTTATTTGAAGATTCCAATAAGATTCCATAATCATCACCATCATATGGGTTACAAATCGCAAATGTCGCATTCGTGAGCCTCAATCGCATTATTATTACTCCCAATTCGTGAAATATATATGCAACATGTGCTCCACTTATGATAAACCCCGTTGTGCTCCCAAAGACACAACAACAAGTCATTCATCAATAATAAATTCTCGAATTAATAAATTACTCAATTAACATCCCGCAGGACAGCCGTATTCCAGGCGCATCATGAACTGAGCACATTAAATCTCACATATAAGGACTCTAAGGTAATTTAAAGCTCACGACCGTTTAATTCCATTTTAACCCGATCTTAATTTTATTATTATTCAAGTGATTATTATATCTGTCAATCCTCATGAAATGTCGTGAAATTAGATGACTCGATCCTAAATAATACAAGTGATCTCAAGATGACACTAGGTTCGATCCTATCTCCCAAATTTTACACGTACCTCCAGTCCAGATCAATTCCAATATCACAGGCAAAAAAATGAAGTTTATCGCGTGGTCAGTGATTTTTAGATCTGTCTAACCCCTATGTATGGGAACTCACTCAAAGACAGACTACACATCTAATCTAATAGGTTTCAAATTTCAGTCACACACATGTAACTCGACTACCATGACATCTCAAGAAATAGAAAATGAAATACTTCTATCTACAACAAGGACTAATATAGCTACGATTTAGAGAAGAAAGATCCTCTAGTTTTACAAAGATGAGAAAGAAAATAAACATTTAAATGGTACTCAAGCTTTAGATAAGGTTCGACCCCAGGTTGCAGTCAGTCATTCCGGCATTTCCCCGGTCAGTCACCTTCTCTGACCAGATGCGCCTTACATACTTAGAAGGTCATGGAGACACGGCAGTAGACGTCCCACGATCCAATTAAGATGAACATTGAAGAGGAATAATCCATCTTGATGTACACAGCGAATCACTGGGATGAATTCCGTCACGTTCCAGAAGTGTAGGCTTTAACTAAGACGACAAATATTAAAATACGTTCACACACACTGGATTACTAAATGTTCTCGTGGAGAAATAAACTTAACTTGGATCTCCTATGTTGAGATTCACTCCATAAGAGTTGCTAATAAACGTTTACTAATCTTTTTCTTTTTCTGCTAGTTGCTTTACGTCGCACCGACACAGATAGGTCTTATGGCGACGATTGGACAGGGAAGGGCTAGGAGTGGGAAGGAAGCGGCCGTGGCCTTAATTAAGGTACAGCCCCAGCATTTGCCTGTGTGAAAATGGGAAACCAAGGAAAACTATTTTCAGGGCTGTCGACAGTGGGGTTCGAACCTACTATCTCCCGAATACTGGATACTGGCCGCACTTAAACGACTGCAGCTATCGAGTTCGGTTTTACTCATCTTAGCAGAGCGGATGTGTGCTTGCATGGCAGAGTTCTCCTTCCACGTGGTTACGTTGAAAAGTAGCAACAGCAGAGTGACAGCAAAGTATACCAGAAAAGCGCAGATCAGAGTAGAACAGATCAGAGTAGAGAGCGATTTACTTCAAACATGGCATTTTATAGTCTTGGCTCGGGAGGCGTGTACTTTTTAAAGACGATCATTGGTTCACGGGGTCTCTTATAATTGGCTACGACTGTTCTCGAAGTTTGCTCGCAGCACAGGTCGTCCGCACGAGGCACGCTGGAAACACAGGCTTGTCACGTGATCTACCCCGCACTCAGTCGAAGACGGATCAATACATCGCCATTCTGAATGATAGAAAAAACTAGTTTGGAGCCCACACACAGCTTTGCAAATGATGAATACAGCTCCCGGTGTACAATAAAACTTTTAATGTTGGCTCGTCGTAAATATTCTAAAGATGGCCAAATTTGAAGGGGACAGTATGTTGTCTGAATATGATGAGGAGAGTGTTGGGACGGACACATGCACCCAGTCCCCGAGCGAGAATATTTAATCAGAAGCGAGTAAAATCCCCAACCCGGCCGGGAATCGAACCCGGGGCCCTCTGAACCGAAGGCCAGTACGCTGACAGTTCAGCCAACGCTAATAATTTATCCGATATTCTGATTAAATAATAGATAGCTCAGTTTGAATGTAATGCATTGATTATTGCTATAAATGGAGAGATGTTATGCGATATTGTGTTAAAAATCGGTGACCGTTCAGTTTTCATGTAATGCCTTGTTTAAAGCTATAAATAGGTAAATTTTATGCGATGTTGGGATTGTAACCGCAGGACCTTCAACCGCACTTGTGTTATATAGGGAAATTAAAAACGATTCCTTCATTCAAAATACTTATAAAATTTTACAGTCTGATCTGTAGAGCCCAGTGATCTAGTTTTCAGCGCCTTATATACGGTGGCTAAGAAATAGATATTAAGTTCTAAATGACTTAGAAATGTTACAGCCCGATCAATAGGTAGCCTAGTGATATGATCAGTAGGAGGGCCTTGTGATCTGACGTCTTCAGTTCAAAAGAATAATAAATTTTTCAGTAATTAAAATGTCAAATTGTGCGTGTTATATAGGACAATTAAAACTACACCTCCAGTTCCGAAGACTTAGAAATTTTTCAGTCGTGAAAATGTCGAATATTGAGTATTATTTTGGATAACTAGTAAAATAAAAAGTATGAAATGAAAGCGAAGCTTCAATTTTGAGTAATGTGATGTTACTTATATTTTGTTATATTACAGAACTGTGCATATAATCGCTTTAAAAGAATAATAACGTATGCTATGGTGAATAAGGACTAATATACAAAGTCATTCATCGACAGTCCTTTGAGTTACATCTTCCTGGATGTGAATTATACGGCTCCGGGACTAAACTGTATAAACGACTGGCCCATGGTGATATGGGCATTAACGAACATGACGCAGTTTGAAAACAGCACGATCTCGCATATTAAGCGAGTAAACAGAGCGAAATAAGAAGCGTAGCCAATCGAGTTCCACTTAAAAGAGTGATGTCACTTGTAGCCTCGTGGACGACAACACTAGCAGAAACAATTCCTGCATTGAATGTCGTTGCTGCGATGAAAAGTAAATTAGCCATATTGTCGTACTGGAGGCGGTGTAAACTTGTATGAAAGAATTCATTGAAACGGGAATTCCCTGTCGACATTCGCCGTCAAAGTATTTCTTACGCAACTCGCGCTAACACCCGTCTACTATGGTTTGAAAAGACCGCTGAGCGCTCCGGCAGCAACGGATGTGACAGCGAGGCAGGTGATCGCTCGCTGCAGGGAGCCAGCCAAGGCCAAGTGACTTCATGGTCGAACATTCCATTGCTTCCATTTCATTATCTCCAGAGTGGGATATCCGATCAATATTTTAACCACGTCATCATGTAGATCCTTACAACAGATAATAATGTACCAAATTTCAAGGAAGTCGGCGGAAGAATAGCCGAGTTGTTAAAGATTGAAGAATCTTGCATTTGAAAAATCGCACTCCGACCCACGCGTATAAAAGAAGCGTGCTGGCTCAGTATAATTCAGTGTGTATCTTCGTATCCCAGCTGCCACGTCATGCGGGCATGCTGTGGAAGTTGTACTCGAGATCGTTACTCTGTCCGGCTGAGTGCCGATGGCAGGACGTGAGCGATTCAGTTAAAATTTCTAAGTGTTAAAATTGCGATCTAAGGACTTTAACGTCGTATGAGATTGAACGAGGAGAATTATAGTGACTAATTTGTACAAACAGCAATACAAGAGTGATAGAATCGGCTTCGTGAAGTGTCAAACTGAAAGGGCTTAGATGATTGATGTTTTAAACAATCACGAAGTGAAGTGTGAATTTCTTTTCGGTTCGCGAAGACTGTACCTCAATTTATTTTACGGGACTGTTCCCCATGAACTTTTCTCAAAGAACTGTATTTTTCGCTAAGCTGTGCTTGACTCATTTCATAAAGACTGTGCCTCAGTAAAAACTTAGTTTCTTTCGAGAGACTGTGCTTGGCTCAATTCATAAAGACTTTCCTCAGTAAAACTTAGTTTCTATTCGACAGACTGTGCTTAACTCGTTCCATGAAGACTGTGCCTCAGTGAAAACATAATTTCTTCTCATAAAACTGTGTGTCTCATTTCATGAGACTGTGCCTTCGTGAAACGTAGTTTCTTTCCATAAGACTGTGCTCAAATAAGACTGTGCTTGGTGAAAGAACGTAATTTTGTTCATAATATCGTGTGTGCTCTAACTTGCACTCATAGAACTGTACATTCATTTTATCGTGTTCAAGCATTGCGTGAGACGTGACCTAGTGGTTTAATTTATTTCTCTTTAATGGACTGGGCCAAAGTAATGGTTCATTTTATTTCGTAAGACTGAACCTTATAGTCATAGAAGGTTCCAGATCATTGTGTTACTCCATTAATTTCGAGTTCGTCGACGAGTGTATCAGACGATAATTACTTTCTTATTTTGAACTGTGCTAATTTTCCTCATCATCACAAACTGTTATACTGAATTTATTTGAATTTTTTCGAAGTGTTTGGGTCCAACACTATTAACCGTGGAACTTGCGAATTTTACGAACAGTGTCGTGTCACAATCTTGCAGTGCAGTGCGGTAGAGAGGTTTCGTATCAGATTCTATTGCCATTCTGTGCGAAGTCCGCACATTTCTCTACTCCCTTCATGGGATTTCGGTGGAACAAAAACTAATTAAATATTCCACGCTGCACGCAGACATCATCAGACGTCAGACTCCCAGGTTCGAGTCTCGTCCAAACTTCGAAGGTAGCCAACCGCCGTGTGGGATAACGTGGTGCCATGGTGCTGAGAGAAGTTCTACGGTGAGGGGGAAGGAGTTCGACAACGTGGGACATTACCGACGCCGACGCCGAGGGACGACGTCTTTCCCTACCTCTACCTGGATATTCAAAGTCTCAACTGTTCGTCTGTAAAAGGTGATATAATTTGTCGATTTTTAAATAAAAATAAGTTTCAACTTAATAAGAACTTAATATACTACCCATCTCTCCCTTACTCTCTGAGCATGGACCGTACACGCCCTGGCGTCAATCCATGCTCTCCACTGAACTAAAGTACGGTCGTTCCTGTTACAACATACGGCTATAAAAGCGGTACCTTTACATTATGTGTACTGTAAAATATGAATTTGAACTTAACGAAACATCTTGTCTTACATAGTCGTGATTTTCCTTTAGCAAACCATAATGTCCATGAGAATACGTATTTCTACCATCTTCTGCGGTTACTCCTTTATCATCATTCGGAGACAGGGAAATCTTTTTCTGAAACGACGTTGATACATTATGCAACTTTGAAGTAAAGTTGCTCATCATCCATCTTTCAGATGATGCTTATAGTTTAAAGGGGCCTAACATCTAAGGTCATCGGCCCATTCATCTTTGTGTTTTATCTCCACAAGGCGGTCCTTAAAATCTTTAAACGTCATGCACTTTTGAAAGATGCCTACATTGATACCCTTAACTTTTCTGATATCGTCTTTTCCCAATCAATGACGTCCAACAAGTACATTTTTGCCCTGAGTCCTACAAATTCTCGAATGATGCGTTTCTTGGCTTCATCTTTAAATGTCCCTGGCACCATCTTGTTCTCAGCCTAGTAACACTTGTGTTCGATAGGATAATCAGAAGTATCCAATGCTCGTTAAAGTGTAATTTATGTCTTCGTAAACACATTCAATTTATATTAAATGTACGAACGAATCAGTGTCTGTGTACATAACTATTTGGTTTTCTGGCCCATAATGTGGAAGCAGAACATCGTAGTGAAATGAGGAAATTAACATCTTTGAAATATCTAGCACAGCCATGCCAATGTGCAGAGGTGTGTTAAAGATCACTTTTCGTTTCGCCACCTCTACCGCCTCAAGGGCAGTGTCCTGGAGATTTCTGGGGATACAACTGGGGAGGATGACCAGTACCTCGCCCAGGCATCCTCACATGCTATGCTGAACAGGGGCCTTGCGGGGGGGACGGGGACATTGGAAGGGATAGACAAGGAAGAGGGAAGGAAGCGACCGTGGCCTTAAGTTAGGTACCATCCCGGCATTTGCCTGGAGAAGAAGTGGGAAACCACGGAAAACCACTTCCAGGATGGCTGAAGTGGGAATCGAACCCACCTCTACTCAGTTGACCTCCCGAGGCTGAGTGGACCCCGTTCCAGCCCTCGTACTACTTTTCAAATTTCGTGGCAGAGCCGGGAATCAAACCCAAGCCTCCGGGCGTGGCAGCTAATCACACTAACCACTACACCACAGAGGCAGAATATTTATTTATTTATTTATTTATTTATTTATTTATTTATTTATTTATTTATTTATTTATTTATTTATTTATTTATTTATTTATTTATTTATTTATTTGGGCGCTGTTCTAGGCCATTAGGGCTTCTTATGTGGATGTTTTATAATCAGGGCTGGGCGAGGATAGAATGGTTGGGGGTTTAAATCCGCTTGACTAAGCAACAGCCTGTGAGCGCAATAAGTGTTCGAATATATGACCTTCTGCAGTAATGCACGTTTCAACACACCGTTGAACTGCCATTCGGGCTCTTAGTAGCATTGTAGGTGTTACGGTTCACAGGCTTCCGTAATAAGGTTTCGAAGGCTTTCAAGATTTTTCGCCTGCTGAGCGTGCACTACATTCTTCAAATAGGCCCATAGGAAGGAGTCCAGTGGCGTCAAATTGGGCGATCTAGAAGGCCAGGTGACCGGTCCTCCCCTTCCTATCCATCGACCGGGATGTGTAACATTCAGGTAGTTGCGAACATCTGTTGGCATATGAGGGGGAGCTCCGTCATGTTGATACCACATGGTTACACGCTCACCCAGGGGCACATCCTCTAGCAGCAATGATAGTAGGTCTTGCGGAAACTGTAGGTACCGGGCTCCTGTCAAATGATCCTCAAACAAATATGGTCCGATTAAGTGATCATCTTGTATAACACACCAGACATTTACTTCCCATCGTGCCTGAAATCCTGCCTGCCTTACCCAGTGGGGATTTTCAACACTCCAGTAGTGCATATTATGACGATTCACACAGCCATAATTATGAAATCGTGCCTCGTCTGAAAATAAAAAGTGAGATACAAACGCTGTTCATTTGCCACTTGCGTCAGTGTACACGCACAGAAATCAACTCGAGTTTCGAAATCTCGTTCGTAGAGTTCTTGATGTAGTTGCAGGTGATACGGATGAAAAAAATGGACAACAGACGACTGGCTGATGTTGACCTGTTGTGCTACTGCCCGGTTACTCGTGTGAGGATTCTCCCGGAATGTAACCGAAACAATCTCAGCAGTTTCACAGGACGTAACTGGTTGCCTCTCTAACAGGACCTGTTCGGGAAAGTGAAGAAGTTACACGCAAACGTCGCTCCATCCTCCTCAACGTATTTGCGTTTGGTTGTTGTCTGTGTAGAAATCTTTCCTGGTACAGCCGCTGTGCTTCATGTGCTTTCTGTCTTGCTTCGCCGTAGATGAGGAGCATGTCAACATATTCATCTGCTGAATAAATATCGAAGAAATGACCAGGACTGCTAGGCTACACCAAATGTCAGGCCACTACACATTCAACCTGCATGCTATGGGTCGAATGTGGCACGAATGACCTTTTATTTGATCCTCAAAGTTTAAAATGTGAATAAAGATACTCACCGCTGGTGGGATTCGAACCCACCTACTAACGCAAAATGCATCAACACGTCTGTGGTCAGTCCAGTACACCATGGTGACTGTTGGCTTAGTTTATCAGAAAGCTTACTCGGTGTCAAACTACGACCTGTTTCACAAACTCACACACGTTTTCTATCAGGTTGCCATCGCTATTAGCGATAATTTCATAACCAATAGAAAGCTTATAATTGGCACGTACATTTTGATGTAGTTGCAGGTGATACGGATGAAAAAAATGGACAACAGACGACTGGAAGAATGATCAGTACCTCGCCCAGGCGGCCTCACCTGCTATGCTGAACAGGGGCCTTGTGGGGGGATGGGATGATTGGAAGGGATAGACAAGGAAGAGGGAAGGTAGCGGCCGTGACCTTAAGTTATGTACCATCCCGGCATTTGCCTGGAGGAGAAGTGGGAAACCACGAAAAACCACTTCCAGGATGGCTGAGGTGGGAACTGAACCCACCTCTACTCATTTGACTTCCCGTACATAACGGCAGAATACTTCAACAAAAATGATCAACAAATCCGCCGATGTTTCCAGTGTAGCGTACGGGTGTTGCCAACGCGGCAGAGGTGTCTTCGAAATCGCAAACTTCAAGTACGTCAACAGATTCAAGCGCTTCTCGATTCCACCATGGAGACAGTGTGTACGTGTTGTATATCAGGATATAAGTTATTTAAAGCAAACGTTCGCGAGCGTGAGGAACGGATGGCTATATTTCTAAAACTTTGACAATTATATAAAACTGAACCTCACCCCAACCAAGAGATACTGCAAGAAAGAGATGCTCGATTCTGGTCAATAAATGTACTGGATTCTGATTCAGGCTAGATTCGAAGCATAGCCGCCAGAACAACTGTATTTTAACTATCATTTCAAAAAATATATATACCAGAATTTGAAAATGAAATGAAATAGCGTGCGCCCATCAGATCGAGCCTGTTTGGTAAATAATGTTCACTTTATTCAGTATCATATCTGAATAGCCCATATAAATGATTGAAATTATAAACTGCAGTATATTTCTAAAACCAACAAAATTGAACAATGAATCATTTCGAGTTTAGTTAGAAGTCACGTTTTGTTTTCATTACAAAATTTCTTATCTCTGCAATGTAAGCAGGCAACACCCGTTGCTGATGTCAGAGGAGTAGGGGTATTACGCATTAACAGCGGAAACTTCCATTGGGGTAGACAAGGAAACTTTGGTTGAAGTGAGATAGAAGATGCGAGAACGTCTACCAAAAACCCACTCAATTGGTGTTGGACTCGTCCAGATAAGTGAGAAATGAATACCTCCCAGCCAATGGGAATTCGCTATTCCTATATTTTAAAAGAAGCAGGATAACATTTTCAGCTCATCGGCAATATTAAACATTAATTAACAAAAACTCCATATCAACAGAACACTAGATTTTACCCAGGAAATTTACGACCAAGAAATTAGGCTAATTAAATGACAGACAATTAATTGCGCACAACTGCGTGATATAAAACCAGGTGTTGATAGTTACCGCCGCATCGTATCAAGGAGAAGAGTGCGTGAAACCAAATAGTGCAAACCAAGCCACCGCTATTATGCTAAATTAGACGGTCAATTCTTCAATCGCACGATAAAAATTGGAAGGCAAGGACTTTCTATAATAAAACAGGATGTACAATAAATTGGCACAACGTTTATTGTATTAGAAAGACGCTCCAGAAACCAGGAATCCCCGTGTACTAAGTTAATATCATTCCGCAAAAGCGCAAGCAAGCTAGGAGAAAGCCCGCTCTTCGCTCTTCATAAGCCAGTTGTATTTAGAATTTCCGTCGGGAAGGACGTGAATTAAAATCGCTCCGCAAAGTGAACAAATACAGTACAATAGAGTACATTCTACAAGTGTGAATATGAGACTAAGTCCTAATGTGCTGCATTAGTTTAAGACAGTATCATCTGTGCTGCATCGGTGAATTAAGCGGTATGAAATTGATTTCGTGGAACAGGAATTAATTATGTCTGTTACCGTGGTTTAGTGGATCAGCAGAGGTGAAAAAAGGTGCCGGGGTGAATGGGTCTAACTACCAAAATCAAAGTTAATTTAAAACTGTAACAAGGTTATATTTTTTTCTCTTCTTTTAAAAGAAACAACAAGTAGCAACAAACTTAACAACTTCTAACTAGTTGAGATAACAATGGTACCCAGCTTAGAAAAATCCAAGATTTCAACTTTTAACACACTTTGGGAACAAGTCCATAGTTTTACAACTTTTGAACATCCCACCTTACAGAGGAGCATAATTTTACAAAGGGCAGAAATCCTCTAATACCTGGAGCACTTGGTCCCAACTTTGAACCTCAAGCCTCCCAGAAGCACTATTACACACTGGAAAAGAGCTAACACGCTGTCAGTTTTTCATGCCTATTCAAGGCAATATCAGACTTTACCATTGATTGCCATCAAGGCACGACTTACAACAATGACACGGGGGTATCTTGTACCCAATCTACTGGGCGTTAGCAGGAAAAGAACAGGTTAAGTAAATGGCCCGGAATACCAAAAAGAATGGAGGCGTATACTTGCACTCCTAAATACACATTTTAAAACCTAAAAGGCACTAGGCCGATGAAACAGGGGCTATTCCCAAACTATGGAGGTGACTCGTATAAGGAAGAAATTTAAAACATTGAGGAAAAGAAGAAAATCAGTTACCAAAGCGTAGTCACCTCAAACCAATATGAAGGGGAGCTCGAGAGTGTAAATCACTCTCTAACGCCGAATTACAGTTACCAATTTACTTAAGTTTTTACATAAACTGGTAGACATTTACATATTTGTAAAGATGGATTACATGGTAAAGGTTTCGGACCTTTCCCGCGGGCTAAACTGCTGAGCTAGCAAGAAATAAAGATGTTAGGCGGCCATTACCTTACTGAAGAACTGCTGCCTGAAGAAAGAGGCACCTCCCGGCTCCTGCTACACGCCCATACACAGGGTTAGATGTTAAACAAGTGGCCGAGAGACAAGAAAATCAGCAGGTTTTATACCCTCGGGGAAGGTTCGAGACCTTCCATGAATGATCAAGACACACCCACGGAGTTTTATTGGTTAACATCAAAAGGTGCACACAAAGTCGAAGAAGAAATACGGGATTGGCTGAAAATTAATCACAAAAATGATTGATTGGTTGACTTCGAAACTGGTGGAAGGAAAGGATAAATATTGCCAACCCAAGAATGAATGAACAAAATTTAGTAAAGCTTATGAATACAAAATTTCTTCAATTAAAGTTCCTTCACTTCGCACCAGGGTGCATGATCATAGTTTTTTAGTAGAGACATCTATGAGAGAATGTCCACACTTCTTGATAAATAGTAAACAAAAACAAGTCGAAATTCACACAGTGACATCTGCAGAGGAAAAATTTAAGTTGGTCTAGTTCCAAGTTCAGTGTTTCTCCAGTAGAGGAGTTCTAACTGGCGCAATATTTAAACGTGCGGCGTAGAGGTGTACCACCCGGTACAATGTCAATTGGAGATTTATATCTCGTAATAAATATTTTGAAATCACATTACAGTCTTTGTTACATTCAGCAGTAGCGACAGATATTCCCACACGCAAGAACAGTTCGACGAACACTTTCTATTTCATATTTGTTGGAAACAGCTGAGAGTCGGTTGTAGCAAGCAGTTTACTTTTACTAATGCTAAGTGGTTAGTTGGAAGACAGCCGGGAGAGGATTTCTAGGACAGGTAAACGCCCTAGGAACAAACAAAACTGCAGGGGGCTACTTTGCCGAGAGACCGGAGAGATTCAGAACAATAGTGTCTTTGTGCTGGGGGAGAACGCCGACTTCTGACGCAAATAACTATCATCAACAGAAATAATTCGCGACACAATGTAGAATATTCAATGCGAGTAAAAGTGTGTATATACTCCAAAATAAATGCGTGATATTACAGTGTAAATGCGTGTGTTAAATTTAAGAAAGCAAGAGTTGCAACCGTGTGTTAAATCTATATATATAAAATAACTTGTCCTGACTGACTGACTGACTGACTGACTGACTGACTGACTGACTGACTGATTCATCATCGCCGAGCCAAAACTACTGGACATAAAGAAATGAAATTTTGGGGATATATTCATACTAAGATGTAAGTGCTCGCTAAGAGAGGATTTTTGGATATTCCGTCGCCAAGGGGGTGAAAAGGGGGGTGAAATTTTAAAAAGAGTGTATCTATATCTCAAAACTTTAAAAGTTTACAGATGTAAAAATTGGTATTTAGAATCTTCTTTTTAAAATAAGGATACACGTATTTTTTTGTTTTGTGAAAACCCCAATAGGAGGGGTGAAAATGGGGAAAAATGGGTTGAATGCCATCAATCAGGATACCGGTACTTATATCTCAGGAACTGAAGATATTACAGACCTGAAAATTGGTACATTTGATCTCTTTTAAAAATAAAGAAACAGGTATTTTTTTGTTTTTGGAAAACCCAATTAATGGGAGGGTGCAAAGGGGGTAAATTTTTAAAATGAGTGAATCTATATCTCCAAACTTTTAAAGTTTGCAGATGTAAAAACTGGTATTTAGAATCTTCATTAAAAATAAAGAAACACGTATTTTTTGTTTTCGGAAAATCGCAATAGGAGGAGTGAAAAGGGGTGGAAAAAGGGTTGAATGCCTTTAATGAGGCTACTTACATCTCAGAAACTGAAGATATTACAGACCTGAAAATCGGTGTTTGGGATCTCCTTTAAAAGTAAAGAAACACGTATTTTTTGTGTCTGGAAAATCCAATTAAGGGTGGGGGTGAAAAGGGGGTAATATTTTAAAATGAGTGTGTTTATATCTCAAAACTTTTAAAGGTTATAGATGTGAAAATGGGTATTTAGAATCTCCTTTAAAAATAAAGAAACACGTATATTTTGTTTTCGGAAAATCCTAATAGGAAGGTGGAAAAGGTTGAAGAAGGGGTCGAATGCCTTTCATGAGTCTACTTATATTTCAGAACCTGAAGATATTACAGACCTGAAAATTGGTATTTGGTATCTACTTTAAAAGTAAAGAAACACGTATTTTTTTGTTTTTGGAAAATCCAAATATTGGGGGGTGAAAAGGGGGGTGAATTTTTTAAAATGATGTGTGCCTACATCTTAAAACTTTGAAATTTACAGATGTAAAAATTGGTAGTTAGAATCACCTCTAAAAATAAAGGAACACGTATTTTTTTGTTTCCTGTAAATCCCAATAGGAGGGGTGTAAAAGGGTGAAAAATGGGTTGAATGCCTTTAATGAGGATACATATACGTCAGAAACGAAAGATATTACAGAACTGAAAAATTGTATATGGGATCTCCTTTAAAAATAAAGAAACAAGTATTTTTTAGTTTTTGGAAAATCCAATTACTGGCGGTTGAACAGGAGTGACAAATTGGGGTGAATTTTTTGAAAGACTATGTCTACAGAATATCTTGGAAACGTGAAATGTTACAGACGTAAAAAGTGGGTGTTTGGAATCTCCTGTAAATGTAAAGAAACAGGTGATTTGTTTTTGGAAACTCCACTTAAGGGGAACTCAAAAGGGGTGAAATTTTAAAATGAGAATTTTTACAGTATATCTAAAAAACTTAACATGTTACAGAAGTGAAAAATGGTATTTTTTATCTCTATTAAACATAAAGAAACGTGTATTTTTAGTTTTCGGAAATATCACTTGGGTGGAGGGGGGCGTAAAAGTGACTGAAAATTGTGTTGAATTATTTTAATTAGGCTACTGATATCTCAAAAATGAAGATGTTACAGACGTGAAATTTGATATTTGCAATCTGCTTTAAAAGTAAAGAAACACGTATTCTCTTAAAATCCAATGAAGCGGGGATGGAGGGGGGGTGAAAGAATTGAAAAATTAATTGGCTTAATTGTATGAGAATACATAGATCTAATAAAAACTAAAGTTGTTACAGACGTGAAAATTCGTATTTGGATCTCCTTTAAAAACAAAGAAAAACGCGTTTTGGGCGGGAAACCATCTTGGAGGGCGGGAGTGTAAAGGAGTTGAATTCCTTTCATGAGGACACATAAATCAAAAACTGAAGAAGTTAGAGTCGTGATAATTGGTATTTAGAAGATCCTTTACTATTAAAGAAACAAGTACTTTTTGCGGGAAAGTTCACTTGGGTGGGGGGGGGGCAGTAGTGTGAAATGAAGTGAAAAAAGTAAAATACTTTTATGGGGATAGTTATATCACAAAACTGAAGGTAATAGACGTGAACATTTGTGTTTGGAATCTCCCTTAAACATAAAGAAACAAGCCTTCTTTTAATTTTTTTTGGGGTGGGGGTGACGGTAAATAAACTTAACGGCGGTGAGGTGTAGAAGGAGGTGAGACCAATTGATTTCACTGTTATTAATGTACTTATCAGGATCCTCCGTTTCTCAGGCGGCAGCGCGACGGCCTCTCACAGCTGGGTTCCGTGGTTCAAATCCCGGTCACTCCATGTGGCATTCGTGCTGGACAAAACGGAGGCGGGACAGGTTTTTCTCCGGATACTCCGGTTTTCCCTGTCATCAGCCATTCCAGCAACACATAATAATAATAATAATAATAATAATAATAATAATAATAATAATAATAATAATAATAATAATAATAATAATAATAATATTCCGGACCGTCGTCAAATGCGCGGACCGCGCTGGAAACGGCTCCTGGACGGGTAATGACTAAGAATGCAGTCCGGCCGCGGGTTCAGTGCCACCAAGGCACCCAATATGTCACCACGCCGGATCTCTTGAAGGATTTTATCCATATTAAAAATATTATAGGAAAAGATGGCAAAGATTTACGAACCCAACTGACCGGGAAGAATACCTGAGCCTAGCCCGGGAAGTACGAAATCGATTGCTGGAAAGGAAGATTTAAAAATGGGAGGAAACGTGCCGTAAAATCATAGAAAACCAGTCAGATCGGGAATTTTGGTGGATTCTCGCAGAAAACGAGTCAGATCGCGAATTTCGGCGGATTATATATCTAAAACAATAAGCATTCAATTATAAATTTCAGTATAATACCGTAGCGAAGCACGGGTATCTTGCTAGTATATGTATAAAATAACTTGTCCTGACTGACTGACTGACTGACTGACTGACTGACTGATTCATCATCGCCGAGCCAAAACTACTGGACATAAAGGAATGAAATTTTGGGGATATATTCATACTAATATGTAAGTGCTCGCTAAGAGAGGATTTTTGGATATTCCGTCGCCAAGGGGGTGAAAAGGGGGGTGAAATTTTAAAAAGAGTGTATCTATATCTCAAAACTTTAAAAGTTTACAGATGTAAAAATTGGTATTTAGAATCTTCTTTTAAAATAAGGATACACGTATTTTTTTGTTTTGTGAAAACCCCAATAGGAGGGGTGAAAATGGGGAAAAATGGGTTGAATGCCATCAATCAGGATACCGGTACTTATATCTCAGGAACTGAAGATATTATAGACCTGAAAATTGGTACATTTGATCTCTTTTAAAAATAAAGAAACAGGTATTTTTTTGTTTTTGGAAAACCCAATTAATGGGAGGGTGCAAAGGGGGTAAATTTTTAAAATGAGTGAATCTATATCTCCAAACTTTTAAAGTTTGCAGATGTAAAAACTGGTATTTAGAATCTTCATTAAAAATAAAGAAACACGTATTTTTTGTTTTCGGAAAATCGCAATAGGAGGAGTGAAAAGGGGTGGAAAAAGGGTTGAATGCCTTTAATGAGGCTACTTATATCTCAGAAACTGAAGATATTACAGACCTGAAAATCGGTGTTTGGGATCTCCTTTAAAAGTAAAGAAACACGTATTTTTTTGTATCTGGAAAATCCAATTAAGGGTGGGGGTGAAAAGGGGGTAATATTTTAAAATGAGTGTATTTATATCTCAAAACTTTTAAAGGTCATAGATGTGAAAATGGGTATTTAGAATCTCCTTTAAAAATAAAGAAACACGTACATTTTGTTTTCGGAAAATCCTAATAGGAAGGTGGAAAAGGTTGAAGAAGGGGTCGAATGCCTTTCATGAGTCTACTTATATTTCAGAACCTGAAGATATTACAGACCTGAAAATTGGTATTTGGTATCTACTTTAAAAGTAAAGAAACACGTATTCTTTTGTTTTTGGAAAATCCAAATATTGGGGGGTGAAAAGGGGGGTGAATTTTTTAAAATGATGTGTGCCTACATCTTAAAACTTTGAAATTTACAGATGTAAAAATTGGTAGTTAGAATCACCTCTAAAAATAAAAGAACACGTATTTTTGTTTCCTGTAAATCCCAATAGGAGGGGTGTAAAAGGGTGAAAAATGGGTTGAATGCCTTTAATGAGGATACATATACGTCAGAAACGAAAGATATTACAGAACTGAAAAATTGTATATGGGATCTCCTTTAAAAATAAAGAAACAAGTATTTTTTAGTTTTTGGAAAATCCAATTACTGGCGGTTGAACAGGAGTGACAAATTGGGGTGAATTTTTTGAAAGACTATGTCTACAGAATATCTTGGAAACGTGAAATGTTACAGACGTAAAAAGTGGGTGTTTGGAATCTCCTGTAAATGTAAAGAAACAGGTGATTTGTTTTTGGAAACTCCACTTAAGGGGAACTCAAAAGGGGTGAAATTTTAAAATGAGAATTTTTACAGTATATCTAAAAAACTTAACATGTTACAGAAGTGAAAAATGGTATTTTTTTATCTCTATTAAACATAAAGAAACGTGTATTTTTAGTTTTCGGAAATATCACTTGGGTGGAGGGGGGCGTAAAAGTGACTGAAAATTGTGTTGAATTCTTTTAATTAGGCTACTGATATCTCAAAAATGAAGATGTTACAGACGTGAAATTTGATATTTGCAATCTGCTTTAAAAGTAAAGAAACACGTATTCTCTTAAAATCCAATGAAGCGGGGATGGAGGGGGGGTGAAAGAATTGAAAAATTAATTGGCTTAATTGTATGAGAGTACATACATCTAATAAAAACTAAAGTTGTTACAGACGTGAAAATTCGTATTTGGATCTCCTTTAAAAACAAAGAAAAACGCGTTTTGGGCGGGAAACCATCTTGGAGGGCGGGAGTGTAAAGGAGTTGAATTCCTTTCATGAGGACACATAAATCAAAAACTGAAGAAGTTAGAGTCGTGATAATTGGTATTTAGAAGATCCTTTACTATTAAAGAAACAAGTACTTTTTGCGGGAAAGTTCACTTGGGTGGGGGGGGGCAGTAGTGTGAAATGAAGTGAAAAAAGTAAAATACTTTTATGGGGATAGTTATATCACAAAACTGAAGGTAATAGACGTGAACATTTGTGTTTGGAATCTCCCTTAAACATAAAGAAACAAGCCTTCTTTTAATTTTTTTTGGGGTGGGGGTGACGGTAAATAAACTTAACGGCGGTGGGGTGTAGAAGGAGGTGAGACCAATTGATTTCACTGTTATTAATGTACTTATCAGGATCCTCCGTTTCTCAGGCGGCAGCGCGACGGCCTCTCACAGCTGGGTTCCGTGGTTCAAATCCCGGTCACTCCATGTGGCATTCGTGCTGGACAAAACGGAGGCGGGACAGGTTTTTCTCCGGATACTCCGGTTTTCCCTGTCATCAGCCATTCCAGCAACACATAATAATAATAATAATAATAATAATAATAATAATAATAATAATAATAATAATAATAATAATAATAATAATAATATTCCGGACCGTCGTCAAATGCGCGGACCGCGCTGGAAACGGCTCCTGGACGGGTAATGACTAAGAATGCAGTCCGGCCGCGGGTTCAGTGCCACCAAGGCACCCAATATGTCACCACGCCGGATCTCTTGAAGGATTTTATCCATATTAAAAATATTATAGGAAAAGATGGCAAAGATTTACGAACCCAACTGACCGGGAAGAATACCTGAGCCTAGCCCGGGAAGTACGAAATCGATTGCTGGAAAGGAAGATTTAAAAATGGGAGGAAACGTGCCGTAAAATCATAGAAAACCAGTCAGATCGGGAATTTTGGTGGATTCTCGCAGAAAACGAGTCAGATCGCGAATTTCGGCGGATTATATATCTAAAACAATAAGCATTCAATTATAAATTTCAGTATAATACCGTAGCGAAGCACGGGTATCTTGCTAGTATATGTATAAAATAACTTGTCCTGACTGACTGACTGACTGCCTGACTGACTGATTCATCATCGCCGAGCCAAAACTACTGGACATAAAGGAATGAAATTTTGGGGATATATTCATACTAAGATGTAAGTGCTCGCTAAGAGAGGATTTTTGGATATTCCGTCGCCAAGGGGGTGAAAAGGGGGGTGAAATTTTAAAAAGAGTGTATCTATATCTCAAAACTTTAAAAGTTTACAGATGTAAAAATTGGTATTTAGAATCTTCTTTTAAAATAAGGATACACGTATTTTTTTGTTTTGTGAAAACCCCAATAGGAGGGGTGAAAATGGGGAAAAATGGGTTGAATACCATCAATCAGGATACCGGTACTTATATCTCAGGAACTGAAGATATTATAGACCTGAAAATTGGTACATTTGATCTCTTTTAAAAATAAAGAAACAGGTATTTTTTTGTTTTTGGAAAACCCAATTAATGGGAGGGTGCAAAGGGGGTAAATTTTTAAAATGAGTGAATCTATATCTCCAAACTTTTAAAGTTTGCAGATGTAAAAACTGGTATTTAGAATCTTCATTAAAAATAAAGAAACACGTATTTTTTGTTTTCGGAAAATCGCAATAGGAGGAGTGAAAAGGGGTGGAAAAAGGGTTGAATGTCTTTAATGAGGCTACTTATATCTCAGAAACTGAAGATATTACAGACCTGAAAATCGGTGTTTGGGATCTCCTTTAAAAGTAAAGAAACACGTATTTTTTTGTATCTGGAAAATCCAATTAAGGGTGGGGGTGAAAAGGGGGTAATATTTTAAAATGAGTGTATTTATATCTCAAAACTTTTAAAGGTTATAGATGTGAAAATGGGTATTTAGAATCTCCTTTAAAAATAAAGAAACACGTACATTTTGTTTTCGGAAAATCCTAATAGGAAGGTGGAAAAGGTTGAAGAAGGGGTCGAATGCCTTTCATGAGTCTACTTATATTTCAGAACCTGATGATATTACAGACCTGAAAATTGGTATTTGGTATCTACTTTAAAAGTAAAGAAACACGTATTTTTTTGTTTTTGGAAAATCCAAATATTGGGGGGTGAAAAGGGGGGTGAATTTTTTAAAATGATGTGTGCCTACATCTTAAAACTTTGAAATTTACAGATGTAAAAATTGGTAGTTAGAATCACCTCTAAAAATAAAAGAACACGTATTTTTGTTTCCTGTAAATCCCAATAGGAGGGGTGTAAAAGGGTGAAAAATGGGTTGAATGCCTTTAATGAGGATACATATACGTCAGAAACGAAAGATATTACAGAACTGAAAAATTGTATATGGGATCTCCTTTAAAAATAAAGAAACAAGTATTTTTTAGTTTTTGGAAAATCCAATTACTGGCGGTTGAACAGGAGTGACAAATTGGGGTGAATTTTTTGAAAGACTATGTCTACAGAATATCTTGGAAACGTGAAATGTTACAGACGTAAAAAGTGGGTGTTTGGAATCTCCTGTAAATGTAAAGAAACAGGTGATTTGTTTTTGGAAACTCCACTTAAGGGGAACTCAAAAGGGGTGAAATTTTAAAATGAGAATTTTTACAGTATATCTAAAAAACTTAACATGTTACAGAAGTGAAAAATGGTATTTTTTTATCTCTATTAAACATAAAGAAACGTGTATTTTTAGTTTTCGGAAATATCACTTGGGTGGAGGGGGGCGTAAAAGTGACTGAAAATTGTGTTGAATTCTTTTAATTAGGCTACTGATATCTCAAAAATGAAGATGTTACAGACGTGAAATTTGATATTTGCAATCTGCTTTAAAAGTAAAGAAACACGTATTCTCTTAAAATCCAATGAAGCGGGGATGGAGGGGGGGTGAAAGAATTGAAAAATTAATTGGCTTAATTGTATGAGAATACATACATCTAATAAAAACTAAAGTTGTTACAGACGTGAAAATTCGTATTTGGATCTCCTTTAAAAACAAAGAAAAACGCGTTTTGGGCGGGAAACCATCTTGGAGGGCGGGAGTGTAAAGGAGTTGAATTCCTTTCATGAGGACACATAAATCAAAAACTGAAGAAGTTAGAGTCGTGATAATTGGTATTTAGAAGATCCTTTACTATTAAAGAAACAAGTACTTTTTGCGGGAAAGTTCACTTGGGTGGGGGGGGGGGCAGTAGTGTGAAATGAAGTGAAAAAAGTAAAATACTTTTATGGGGATAGTTATATCACAAAACTGACGGTAATAGACGTGAACATTTGTGTTTGGAATCTCCCTTAAACATAAAGAAACAAGCCTTCTTTTAATTTTTTTGGGGGTGGGGGTGACGGTAAATAAACTTAACGGCGGTGGGGTGTAGGAGGAGGTGAGA
Organism: Anabrus simplex; assembly: GCF_040414725.1. Taxonomy (NCBI): domain Eukaryota; kingdom Metazoa; phylum Arthropoda; class Insecta; order Orthoptera; family Tettigoniidae; genus Anabrus; species Anabrus simplex. The sequence continues at coordinate 921,429,883 of NC_090266.1, read as the reverse complement.
CCAATTGATTTTACTGTTATTAATGTACTTATCAGGATCCTCCGTTTCTCAGGCGGCAGCGCGCCGGCCTCTCACAGCTGGGTTCCGTGGTTCAAATCCCGGTCACTCCATGTGGCATTCGTGCTGGACAAAACGGAGGCGGGACAGGTTTTTCTCCGGATACTCCGGTTTTCCCTGTCATCAGCCATTCCAGCAACACATAATAATAATAATAATAATAATAATAATAATAATAATAATAATAATAATAATAATAATAATAATATTCCGGACCGTCGTCAAATGCGCGGACCGCGCTGGAAACGGCTCCTGGACGGGTAATGACTAAGAATGCAGTCCGGCCGCGGGTTCAGTGCCACCAAGGCACCCAATATGTCACCACGCCGGATCTCTTGAAGGATTTTATCCATATTAAAAATATTATAGGAAAAGATGGCAAAGATTTACGAACCCAACTGACCGGGAAGAATACCTGAGCCTAGCCCGGGAAGTACGAAATCGATTGCTGGAAAGGAAGATTTAAAAATGGGAGGAAACGTGCCGTAAAATCATAGAAAACCAGTCAGATCGGGAATTTTGGTGGATTCTCGCAGAAAACGAGTCAGATCGCGAATTTCGGCGGATTATATATCTAAAACAATAAGCATTCAATTATAAATTTCAGTATAATACCGTAGCGAAGCACGGGTATCTTGCTAGTATATGTATAAAATAACTTGTCCTGACTGACTGACTGACTGACTGACTGACTGACTGATTCATCATCGCCGAGCCAAAACTACTGGACATAAAGGAATGAAATTTTGGGGATATATTCATACTAAGATGTAAGTGCTCGCTAAGAGAGGATTTTTGGATATTCCGTCGCCAAGGGGGTGAAAAGGGGGGTGAAATTTTAAAAAGAGTGTATCTATATCTCAAAACTTTAAAAGTTTACAGATGTAAAAATTGGTATTTAGAATCTTCTTTTAAAATAAGGATACACGTATTTTTTTGTTTTGTGAAAACCCCAATAGGAGGAGTGAAAATGGGGAAAAATGGGTTGAATGCCATCAATCAGGATACCGGTACTTATATCTCAGGAACTGAAGATATTACAGACCTGAAAATTGGTACATTTGATCTCTTTTAAAAATAAAGAAACAGGTGTTTTTTTGTTTTTGGAAAACCCAATTAATGGGAGGGTGCAAAGGGGGTAAATTTTTAAAATGAGTGAATCTATATCTCCAAACTTTTAAAGTTTGCAGATGTAAAAACTGGTATTTAGAATCTTCATTAAAAATAAAGAAACACGTATTTTATTTTTTTCGGAAAATCGCAATAGGAGGAGTGAAAAGGGGTGGAAAAACGGTTGAATGCCTTTAATGAGGCTACTTATATCTCAGAAACTGAAGATATTACAGACCTGAAAATCGGTGTTTGGGATCTCCTTTAAAAGTAAAGAAACACGTATTTTTTTGTATCTGGAAAATCCAATTAAGGGTGGGGGTGAAAAGGGGGTAATATTTTAAAATGAGTGTATTTATATCTCAAAACTTTTAAAGGTTATAGATGTGAAAATGGGTATTTAGAATCTCCTTTAAAAATAAAGAAACACGTATATTTTGTTTTCGGAAAATCCTAATAGGAAGGTGGAAAAGGTTGAAGAAGGGGTCGAATGCCTTTCATGAGTCTACTTATATTTCAGAACCTGAAGATATTACAGACCTGAAAATTGGTATTTGGTATCTACTTTAAAAGTAAAGAAACACGTATTTTTTTGTTTTTGGAAAATCCAAATATTGGGGGGTGAAAAGGGGGGTGAATTTTTTAAAATGATGTGTGCCTACATCTTAAAACTTTGAAATTTACAGATGTAAAAATTGGTAGTTAGAATCACCTCTAAAAATAAAGGAACACGTATTTTTTTGTTTCCTGTAAATCCCAATAGGAGGGGTGTAAAAGGGTGAAAAATGGGTTGAATGCCTTTAATGAGGATACATATACGTCAGAAACGAAAGATATTACAGAACTGAAAAATTGTATATTGGATCTCCTTTAAAAATAAAGAAACAAGTATTTTTTAGATTTTGGAAAATCCAATTACTGGCGGTTGAACAGGAGTGACAAATTGGGGTGAATTTTTTGAAAGACTATGTCTACAGAATATCTTGGAAACGTGAAATGTTACAGACGTAAAAAGTGGGTGTTTGGAATCTCCTGTAAATGTAAAGAAACAGGTGATTTGTTTTTGGAAACTCCACTTAAGGGGAACTCAAAAGGGGTGAAATTTTAAAATGAGAATTTTTACAGTATATCTAAAAAACTTAACATGTTACAGAAGTGAAAAATGGTATTTTTTTATCTCTATTAAACATAAAGAAACGTGTATTTTTAGTTTTCGGAAATATCACTTGGGTGGAGGGGGGCGTAAAAGTGACTGAAAATTGTGTTGAATTCTTTTAATTAGGCTACTGATATCTCAAAAATGAAGATGTTACAGACGTGAAATTTGACATTTGCAATCTGCTTTAAAAGTAAAGAAACACGTATTCTCTTAAAATCCAATGAAGCGGGGATGGAGGGGGGGTGAAAGAATTGAAAAATTAATTGGCTTAATTGTATGAGAATACATACATCTAATAAAAACTAAAGTTGTTACAGACGTGAAAATTCGTATTTGGATCTCCTTTAAAAACAAAGAAAAACGCGTTTTGGGCGGGAAACCATCTTGGAGGGCGGGAGTGTAAAGGAGTTGAATTCCTTTCATGAGGACACATAAATCAAAAACTGAAGAAGTTAGAGTCGTGATAATTGGTATTTAGAAGATCCTTTACTATTAAAGAAACAAGTACTTTTTGCGGGAAAGTTCACTTGGGTGGGGGGGGGGGGGCAGTAGTGTGAAATTAAGTGAAAAAAGTAAAATAGTTTTATGGGGATAGTTATATCACAAAACTGAAGGTAATAGACGTGAACATTTGTGTTTGGAATCTCCCTTAAACATAAAGAAACAAGCCTTCTTTTAAATTTTTTGGGGGTGGGGGTGACGGTAAATAAACTTAACGGCGGTGGGGTGTAGAAGGAGGTGAGACCAATTGATTTCACTGTTATTAATGTACTTATCAGGATCCTCCGTTTCTCAGGCGGCAGCGCGACGGCCTCTCACAGCTGGGTTCCGTGGTTCAAATCCCGGTCACTCCATGTGGCATTCGTGCTGGACAAAACGGAGGCGGGACAGGTTTTTCTCCGGATACTCCGGTTTTCCCTGTCATCAGCCATTCCAGCAACACATAATAATAATAATAATAACAATAATAATAAAAATAATAATAATAATAATAATAATAATATTCCGGACCGTCGTCAAATGCGCGGACCGCGCTGGAAACGGCTCCTGGACGGGTAATGACTAAGAATGCAGTCCGGCCGCGGGTTCAGTGCCACCAAGGCACCCAATATGTCACCACGCCGGATCTCTTGAAGGATTTTATCCATATTAAAAATATTATAGGAAAAGATGGCAAAGATTTACGAACCCAACTGACCGGGAAGAATACCTGAGCCTAGCCCGGGAAGTACGAAATCGATTGCTGGAAAGGAAGATTTAAAAATGGGAGGAAACGTGCCGTAAAATCATAGAAAACCAGTCAGATCGGGAATTTTGGTGGATTCTCGCAGAAAACGAGTCAGATCGCGAATTTCGGCGGATTATATATCTAAAACAATAAGCATTCAATTATAAATTTCAGTATAATACCGTAGCGAAGCACGGGTATCTTGCTAGTATATGTATAAAATAACTTGTCCTGACTGACTGACTGACTGCCTGACTGACTGATTCATCATCGCCGAGCCAAAACTACTGGACATAAAGGAATGAAATTTTGGGGATATATTCATACTAAGATGTAAGTGCTCGCTAAGAGAGGATTTTTGGATATTCCGTCGCCAAGGGGGTGAAAAGGGGGGTGAAATTTTAAAAAGAGTGTATCTATATCTCAAAACTTTAAAAGTTTACAGATGTAAAAATTGGTATTTAGAATCTTCTTTTAAAATAAGGATACACGTATTTTTTTGTTTTGTGAAAACCCCAATAGGAGGGGTGAAAATGGGGAAAAATGGGTTGAATACCATCAATCAGGATACCGGTACTTATATCTCAGGAACTGAAGATATTATAGACCTGAAAATTGGTACATTTGATCTCTTTTAAAAATAAAGAAACAGGTATTTTTTTTTGTTTTTGGAAAACCCAATTAATGGGAGGGTGCAAAGGGGGTAAATTTTTAAAATGAGTGAATCTATATCTCCAAACTTTTAAAGTTTGCAGATGTAAAAACTGGTATTTAGAATCTTCATTAAAAATAAAGAAACACGTATTTTTTGTTTTCGGAAAATCGCAATAGGAGGAGTGAAAAGGGGTGGAAAAAGGGTTGAATGTCTTTAATGAGGCTACTTATATCTCAGAAACTGAAGATATTACAGACCTGAAAATCGGTGTTTGGGATCTCCTTTAAAAGTAAAGAAACACGTATTTTTTTGTATCTGGAAAATCCAATTAAGGGTGGGGGTGAAAAGGGGGTAATATTTTAAAATGAGTGTATTTATATCTCAAAACTTTTAAAGGTTATAGATGTGAAAATGGGTATTTAGAATCTCCTTTAAAAATAAAGAAACACGTACATTTTGTTTTCGGAAAATCCTAATAGGAAGGTGGAAAAGGTTGAAGAAGGGGTCGAATGCCTTTCATGAGTCTACTTATATTTCAGAACCTGATGATATTACAGACCTGAAAATTGGTATTTGGTATCTACTTTAAAAGTAAAGAAACACGTATTTTTTTGTTTTTGGAAAATCCAAATATTGGGGGGTGAAAAGGGGGGTGAATTTTTTAAAATGATGTGTGCCTACATCTTAAAACTTTGAAATTTACAGATGTAAAAATTGGTAGTTAGAATCACCTCTAAAAATAAAAGAACACGTATTTTTGTTTCCTGTAAATCCCAATAGGAGGGGTGTAAAAGGGTGAAAAATGGGTTGAATGCCTTTAATGAGGATACATATACGTCAGAAACGAAAGATATTACAGAACTGAAAAATTGTATATGGGATCTCCTTTAAAAATAAAGAAACAAGTATTTTTTAGTTTTTGGAAAATCCAATTACTGGCGGTTGAACAGGAGTGACAAATTGGGGTGAATTTTTTGAAAGACTATGTCTACAGAATATCTTGGAAACGTGAAATGTTACAGACGTAAAAAGTGGGTGTTTGGAATCTCCTGTAAATGTAAAGAAACAGGTGATTTGTTTTTGGAAACTCCACTTAAGGGGAACTCAAAAGGGGTGAAATTTTAAAATGAGAATTTTTACAGTATATCTAAAAAACTTAACATGTTACAGAAGTGAAAAATGGTATTTTTTTATCTCTATTAAACATAAAGAAACGTGTATTTTTAGTTTTCGGAAATATCACTTGGGTGGAGGGGGGCGTAAAAGTGACTGAAAATTGTGTTGAATTCTTTTAATTAGGCTACTGATATCTCAAAAATGAAGATGTTACAGACGTGAAATTTGATATCTGCAATCTGCTTTAAAAGTAAAGAAACACGTATTCTCTTAAAATCCAATGAAGCGGGGATGGAGGGGGGGTGAAAGAATTGAAAAATTAATTGGCTTAATTGTATGAGAATACATACATCTAATAAAAACTAAAGTTGTTACAGACGTGAAAATTCGTATTTGGATCTCCTTTAAAAACAAAGAAAAACGCGTTTTGGGCGGGAAACCATCTTGGAGGGCGGGAGTGTAAAGGAGTTGAATTCCTTTCATGAGGACACATAAATCAAAAACTGAAGAAGTTAGAGTCGTGATAATTGGTATTTAGAAGATCCTTTACTATTAAAGAAACAAGTACTTTTTGCGGGAAAGTTCACTTGGGTGGGGGGGGGGCAGTAGTGTGAAATGAAGTGAAAAAAGTAAAATACTTTTATGGGGATAGTTATATCACAAAACTGACGGTAATAGACGTGAACATTTGTGTTTGGAATCTCCCTTAAACATAAAGAAACAAGCCTTCTTTTAATTTTTTTGGGGGTGGGGGTGACGGTAAATAAACTTAACGGCGGTGGGGTGTAGGAGGAGGTGAGACCAATTGATTTTACTGTTATTAATGTACTTATCAGGATCCTCCGTTTCTCAGGCGGCAGCGCGCCGGCCTCTCACAGCTGGGTTCCGTGGTTCAAATCCCGGTCACTCCATGTGGCATTCGTGCTGGACAAAACGGAGGCGGGACAGGTTTTTCTCCGGATACTCCGGTTTTCCCTGTCATCAGCCATTCCAGCAACACATAATAATAATAATAATAATAATAATAATAATAATAATAATAATAATAATAATAATAATCCGGACCGTCGTCAAATGCGCGGACCGCGCTGGAAACGGCTCCTGGACGGGTAATGACTAAGAATGCAGTCCGGCCGCGGGTTCAGTGCCACCAAGGCACCCAATATGTCACCACGCCGGATCTCTTGAAGGATTTTATCCATATTAAAAATATTATAGGAAAAGATGGCAAAGATTTACGAACCCAACTGACCGGGAAGAATACCTGAGCCTAGCCCGGGAAGTACGAAATCGATTGCTGGAAAGGAAGATTTAAAAATGGGAGGAAACGTGCCGTAAAATCATAGAAAACCAGTCAGATCGGGAATTTTGGTGGATTCTCGCAGAAAACGAGTCAGATCGCGAATTTCGGCGGATTATATATCTAAAACAATAAGCATTCAATTATAAATTTCAGTATAATACCGTAGCGAAGCACGGGTATCTTGCTAGTATATGTATAAAATAACTTGTCCTGACTGACTGACTGACTGACTGACTGACTGACTGATTCATCATCGCCGAGCCAAAACTACTGGACATAAAGGAATGAAATTTTGGGGATATATTCATACTAAGATGTAAGTGCTCGCTAAGAGAGGATTTTTGGATATTCCGTCGCCAAGGGGGTGAAAAGGGGGGTGAAATTTTAAAAAGAGTGTATCTATATCTCAAAACTTTAAAAGTTTACAGATGTAAAAATTGGTATTTAGAATCTTCTTTTAAAATAAGGATACACGTATTTTTTTGTTTTGTGAAAACCCCAATAGGAGGAGTGAAAATGGGGAAAAATGGGTTGAATGCCATCAATCAGGATACCGGTACTTATATCTCAGGAACTGAAGATATTACAGACCTGAAAATTGGTACATTTGATCTCTTTTAAAAATAAAGAAACAGGTGTTTTTTTGTTTTTGGAAAACCCAATTAATGGGAGGGTGCAAAGGGGGTAAATTTTTAAAATGAGTGAATCTATATCTCCAAACTTTTAAAGTTTGCAGATGTAAAAACTGGTATTTAGAATCTTCATTAAAAATAAAGAAACACGTATTTTATTTTTTTCGGAAAATCGCAATAGGAGGAGTGAAAAGGGGTGGAAAAACGGTTGAATGCCTTTAATGAGGCTACTTATATCTCAGAAACTGAAGATATTACAGACCTGAAAATCGGTGTTTGGGATCTCCTTTAAAAGTAAAGAAACACGTATTTTTTTGTATCTGGAAAATCCAATTAAGGGTGGGGGTGAAAAGGGGGTAATATTTTAAAATGAGTGTATTTATATCTCAAAACTTTTAAAGGTTATAGATGTGAAAATGGGTATTTAGAATCTCCTTTAAAAATAAAGAAACACGTATATTTTGTTTTCGGAAAATCCTAATAGGAAGGTGGAAAAGGTTGAAGAAGTGGTCGAATGCCTTTCATGAGTCTACTTATATTTCAGAACCTGAAGATATTACAGACCTGAAAATTGGTATTTGGTATCTACTTTAAAAGTAAAGAAACACGTATTTTTTTGTTTTTGGAAAATCCAAATATTGGGGGGTGAAAAGGGGGGTGAATTTTTTAAAATGATGTGTGCCTACATCTTAAAACTTTGAAATTTACAGATGTAAAAATTGGTAGTTAGAATCACCTCTAAAAATAAAGGAACACGTATTTTTTTGTTTCCTGTAAATCCCAATAGGAGGGGTGTAAAAGGGTGAAAAATGGGTTGAATGCCTTTAATGAGGATACATATACGTCAGAAACGAAAGATATTACAGAACTGAAAAATTGTATATTGGATCTCCTTTAAAAATAAAGAAACAAGTATTTTTTAGATTTTGGAAAATCCAATTACTGGCGGTTGAACAGGAGTGACAAATTGGGGTGAATTTTTTGAAAGACTATGTCTACAGAATATCTTGGAAACGTGAAATGTTACAGACGTAAAAAGTGGGTGTTTGGAATCTCCTGTAAATGTAAAGAAACAGGTGATTTGTTTTTGGAAACTCCACTTAAGGGGAACTCAAAAGGGGTGAAATTTTAAAATGAGAATTTTTACAGTATATCTAAAAAACTTAACATGTTACAGAAGTGAAAAATGGTATTTTTTTATCTCTATTAAACATAAAGAAACGTGTATTTTTAGTTTTCGGAAATATCACTTGGGTGGAGGGGGGCGTAAAAGTGACTGAAAATTGTGTTGAATTCTTTTAATTAGGCTACTGATATCTCAAAAATGAAGATGTTACAGACGTGAAATTTGATATTTGCAATCTGCTTTAAAAGTAAAGAAACACGTATTCTCTTAAAATCCAATGAAGCGGGGATGGAGGGGGGGTGAAAGAATTGAAAAATTAATTGGCTTAATTGTATGAGAATACATACATCTAATAAAAACTAAAGTTGTTACAGACGTGAAAATTCGTATTTGGATCTCCTTTAAAAACAAAGAAAAACGCGTTTTGGGCGGGAAACCATCTTGGAGGGCGGGAGTGTAAAGGAGTTGAATTCCTTTCATGAGGACACATAAATCAAAAACTGAAGAAGTTAGAGTCGTGATAATTGGTATTTAGAAGATCCTTTACTATTAAAGAAACAAGTACTTTTTGCGGGAAAGTTCACTTGGGTGGGGGGGGGGGCAGTAGTGTGAAATTAAGTGAAAAAAGTAAAATAGTTTTATGGGGATAGTTATATCACAAAACTGAAGGTAATAGACGTGAACATTTGTGTTTGGAATCTCCCTTAAACATAAAGAAACAAGCCTTCTTTTAATTTTTTTGGGGGTGGGGGTGACGGTAAATAAACTTAACGGCGGTGGGGTGTAGAAGGAGGTGAGACCAATTGATTTCACTGTTATTAATGTACTTATCAGGATCCTCCGTTTCTCAGGCGGCAGCGCGACGGCCTCTCACAGCTGGGTTCCGTGGTTCAAATCCCGGTCACTCCATGTGGCATTCGTGCTGGACAAAACGGAGGCGGGACAGGTTTTTCTCCGGATACTCCGGTTTTCCCTGTCATCAGCCATTCCAGCAACACATAATAATAATAATAATAATAATAATAATAATAATAATAATAATAATAATAATAATATTCCGGACCGTCGTCAAATGCGCGGACCGCGCTGGAAACGGCTCCTGGACGGGTAATGACTAAGAATGCAGTCCGGCCGCGGGTTCAGTGCCACCAAGGCACCCAATATGTCACCACGCCGGATCTCTTGAAGGATTTTATCCATATTAAAAATATTATAGGAAAAGATGGCAAAGATTTACGAACCCAACTGTCCGGGAAGAATACCTGAGCCTAGCCCGGGAAGTACGAAATCGATTGCTGGAAAGGAAGATTTAAAAATGGGAGGAAACGTGCCGTAAAATCATAGAAAACCAGTCAGATCGGGAATTTTGGTGGATTCTCGCAGAAAACGAGTCAGATCGCGAATTTCGGCGGATTATATATCTAAAACAATAAGCATTCAATTATAAATTTCAGTATAATACCGTAGCGAAGCACGGGTATCTTGCTAGTATATGTATAAAATAACTTGTCCTGACTGACTGACTGACTGACTGACTGACTGACTGATTCATCATCGCCGAGCCAAAACTACTGGACATAAAGGAATGAAATTTTGGGGATATATTCATACTAAGATGTAAGTGCTCGCTAAGAGAGGATTTTTGGATATTCCGTCGCCAAGGGGGTGAAAAGGGGGGTGAAATTTTAAAAAGAGTGTATCTATATCTCAAAACTTTAAAAGTTTACAGATGTAAAAATTGGTATTTAGAATCTTCTTTTAAAATAAGGATACACGTATTTTTTTGTTTTGTGAAAACCCCAATAGGAGGGGTGAAAATGGGGAAAAATGGGTTGAATGCCATCAATCAGGATACCGGTACTTATATCTCAGGAACTGAAGATATTATAGACCTGAAAATTGGTACATTTGATCTCTTTTAAAAATAAAGAAACAGGTATTTTTTTGTTTTTGGAAAACCCAATTAATGGGAGGGTGCAAAGGGGGTAAATTTTTAAAATGAGTGAATCTATATCTCCAAACTTTTAAAGTTTGCAGATGTAAAAACTGGTATTTAGAATCTTCATTAAAAATAAAGAAACACGTATTTTTTGTTTTCGGAAAATCGCAATAGGAGGAGTGAAAAGGGGTGGAAAAAGGGTTGAATGCCTTTAATGAGGCTACTTATATCTCAGAAACTGAAGATATTACAGACCTGAAAATCGGTGTTTGGGATCTCCTTTAAAAGTAAAGAAACACGTATTTTTTTGTATCTGGAAAATTCAATTAAGGGTGGGGGTGAAAAGGGGGTAATATTTTAAAATGAGTGTATTTATATCTCAAAACTTTTAAAGGTTATAGATGTGAAAATGGGTATTTAGAATCTCCTTTAAAAATAAAGAAACACGTATATTTTGTTTTCGGAAAATCCTAATAGGAAGGTGGAAAAGGTTGAAGAAGGGGTCGAATGCCTTTCATGAGTCTACTTATATTTCAGAACCTGAAGATATTACAGACCTGAAAATTGGTATTTGGTATCTACTTTAAAAGTAAAGAAACACGTATTTTTTTGTTTTTGGAAAATCCAAATATTGGGGGGTGAAAAGGGGGGTGAATTTTTTAAAATGATGTGTGCCTACATCTTAAAACTTTGAAATTTACAGATGTAAAAATTGGTAGTTAGAATCACCTCTAAAAATAAAGGAACACGTATTTTTTTGTTTCCTGTAAATCCCAATAGGAGGGGTGTAAAAGGGTGAAAAATGGGTTGAATGCCTTTAATGAGGATACATATACGTCAGAAACGAAAGATATTACAGAACTGAAAAATTGTATATGGGATCTCCTTTAAAAATAAAGATACAAGTATTTTTTAGTTTTTGGAAAATCCAATTACTGGCGGTTGAACAGGAGTGACAAATTGGGGTGAATTTTTTGAAAGACTTTGTCTACAGAATATCTTGGAAACGTGAAATGTTACAGACGTAAAAAGTGGGTGTTTGGAATCTCCTGTAAATGTAAAGAAACAGGTGATTTGTTTTTGGAAACTCCACTTAAGGGAACTCAAAAGGGGTGAAATTTTAAAATGAGAATTTTTACAGTATATCTAAAAAACTTAACATGTTACAGAAGTGAAAAATGGTATTTTTTATCTCTATTAAACATAAAGAAACGTGTATTTTTAGTTTTCGGAAATATCACTTGGGTGGAGGGGGGCGTAAAAGTGACTGAAAATTGTGTTGAATTCTTTTAATTAGGCTACTGATATCTCAAAAATGAAGATGTTACAGACGTGAAATTTGATATTTGCAATCTGCTTTAAAAGTAAAGAAACACGTATTCTCTTAAAATCCAATGAAGCGGGGATGGAGGGGGGGTGAAAGAATTGAAAAATTAATTGGCTTAATTGTATGAGAATACATACATCTAATAAAAACTAAAGTTGTTACAGACGTGAAAATTCGTATTTGGATCTCCTTTAAAAACAAAGAAAAACGCGTTTTGGGCGGGAAACCATCTTGGAGGGCGGGAGTGTAAAGGAGTTGAATTCCTTTCATGAGGACACATAAATCAAAAACTGAAGAAGTTAGAGTCGTGATAATTGGTATTTAGAAGATCCTTTACTATTAAAGAAACAAGTACTTTTTGCGGGAAAGTTCACTTGGGTGGGGGGGGGGCAGTAGTGTGAAATGAAGTGAAAAAAGTAAAATACTTTTATGGGGATAGTTATATCACAAAACTGAAGGTAATAGACGTGAACATTTGTGTTTGGAATCTCCCTTAAACATAAAGAAACAAGCCTTCTTTTAATTTTTTTGGGGGTGGGGGTGACGGTAAATAAACTTAACGGCGGTGGGGTGTAGAAGGAGGTGAGACCAATTGATTTCACTGTTATTAATGTACTTATCAGGATCCTCCGTTTCTCAGGCGGCAGCGCGACGGCCTTTCACAGCTGGGTTCCGTGGTTCAAATCCCGGTCACTCCATGTGGCATTCGTGCTGGACAAAACGGAGGCGGGACAGGTTTTTCTCCGGATACTCCGGTTTTCCCTGTCATCAGCCATTCCAGCAACACATAATAATAATAATAATAATAATAATAATAATAATAATAATATTCCGGACCGTCGTCAAATGCGCGGACCGCGCTGGAAACGGCTCCTGGACGGGTAATGACTAAGAATGCAGTCCGGCCGCGGGTTCATTGCCACCAAGGCACCCAATATGTCACCACGCCGGATCTCTTGAAGGATTTTATCCATATTAAAAATATTATAGGAAAAGATGGCAAAGATTTACGAACCCAACTGACCGGGAAGAATACCTGAGCCTAGCCCGGGAAGTACGAAATCGATTGCTGGAAAGGAAGATTTAAAAATGGGAGGAAACATGCCGTAAAATCATAGAAAACCAGTCAGATCGGGAATTTTGGTGGATTCTCGCAGAAAACGAGTCAGATCGCGAATTTCGGCGGATTATATATCTAAAACAATAAGCATTCAATTATAAATTTCAGTATAATACCGTAGCGAAGCACGGGTATCTTGCTAGTCTATCTATATATTGAAACGGTAACACCCTACGAGCATTCACGTTTCATTCTTTTATTAAGAGAAGCTCGCTAACACCCGGCCGTAGGCATTTAAAACTTGCGCCGAGCGCACAGGCATATTGGGAACTGCGAGCAAGTTCGCGACGTTCCAGAACACCGGCCAAGGACAAGCGACGTCACGCAGAAGGTTCCTTCGTGTTCCATTGCTGCATGAACGAAATATAAGCGAGTCGCCAGCCTGGGGTAAGGCAGAATGTAAGCAGAGAGCCTGCAGTAAAGCAGAAAGAGAGTGTGCGGTATGCGACGGCAGTGTGCTGAAGGCAGAGAGTGGAGTGAGTCGGCAGTAAGCCGTGAGTCAGCGAGTGTGTGCAAGTAAGCACGTCGCGACATAATTCGTCTCTCGGTCCGGCTGTATATTTGAATTCATTTAAAGACTGTGTTCTCACATAAACTGTGCCAGCTTTGAATTCGTTTAAAAACTGTGTTCTTGCATTAATTGTGCCAGCTTTGAATTCGTTTAAAGACTGTGTTCTCGCCAGCTTGAATTCATTTAAAGACTGTGTTTTCACATAAACTGTGCCAGCTTTGAATTCGTTTAAAAACTGTGTTCTTGCATTAATTGTGCCAGCTTTGAATTCGTTTAAAGACTGTGTTCTCGCCAGCTTGAATTCATTTAAAGACTGTGTTCTCACATAAACTGTGCCAGCTTTGAATTCGTTTAAAAACTGTGTTCTTGCATTAATTGTGTCAGCTTTGAATTCCTTTAAAGACTGTGTTCTCGCCAGCTTGAATTCATTTAAAGACTGTGTTCTCACATAAACTGTGCCAGCTTTGAATTCGTTTAAAAATTGTGTTCTTGCATTAATTGTGCCAGCTTTGAATTCGTTTAAAGACTGTGTTCTCGCCAGCTTGAATTCATTTAAAGACTGTGTTCTCACATAAACTGTGCCAGCTTTGAATTCGTTTAAAAACTGTGTTTTTGCATTAATTGTGTCAGCCTTGAATTCGTTTAAAGACTGTGTTCTCGCCAGCTTGAATTCATTTAAAGACTGTGTTCTCACATAAACTGTGCCAGCTTTGAATTCGTTTAAAACTGTGTTCTTGCATTAATTGTGTCTATCCGTTGAACTGTGTTGCATTATGATCTTAAGTGCCAGTGATAATCTGAAAATCACGACGTACTGGAACTTGGACTGTCATTTATTTCAACAAATGTATTATGCTGGTGGAGTACAGTGCAGAGACTGTACTCGATTTTCTTTATGAAGTGCTTGATCACCGCACCTCGGAAGGTCCTAGATTGTTTCATTTGCGTATTATTCCAAATACGAACTGTGGCTCTAACTTTATCCTTGCTGCTGTGGGAACTATTTCGGCGTGCTTCGCCATAGGGAAGTGTCACACCAGTACCCTATGACATCAAATGTGGCAGCTCCACATTTCCCCGTTCCTGCCTCTGGTTCGAGTCCTCAACACTAATACAAACACCAACGACGGAAGACAACGCCGACGCTGACCGCAAGACGACGCAGCCGCCGCGGGACAACGTCCTCTTCACGCCATCAGGGACAAATCTACAATTCAGCTATAAAAGGTGACATAATTATTTGCCTATTTATTGAATAAACTGAAGTATCCACTTAATCATGAATTTTTCTTTCACTACCCTTCTCTCTTACTCTCTTAGCATGGGCCGTACACGCCTTGTCGTTCCTCATGTTCTCCGATATACTGAAGTACGGGCGTTCCTGTTACAGAGAGAAGGTAGTGAATAGTGGCACCCGTGACGTTGGGGCCAGATTAAAGAGAGTAAAGTGATAAAAATTAACTTTGAAATCAGTGATATCTTAACTTACCAATTCAAATAAAAGCGCATAGTACGTACGTTAATTCCAGTTCAGTGAATATGTTAAAATTTTACGAAGTTCAATTCAATGACTTTGACGAAATTTTAAACTTTTGGCACAGAACTCTGATCAAGTTTATGGCACAAGTGATTATTTTTCTCTTTCTCTTGCTATGTAAAACATTTCAGGCATAATATTCATGCACAGGCTTATATAAATTTTGATATTTATGTTGGTGAAATTTTGAACTTTACCATTGGACAATAATGGTGATATTTAATTTTATGCACAAGTGTTTGATATTTTGTGTTGGTGAAATTTTGAACTTTACCATTGGACAATAATGGTGATTTTACGTATGAGGTGAATGATTGTATTTTCTGCATTTTGTGAAAATAACGACATTAATATGGAAAATATACTAGCTGCCATTGAGGCTTTAAAAATCAGTCTAAATGACAGGATTACGGAAAGTAACACTAATCTCGGGCGTAGGATTGCAGAATCTAACAATACTTTAGGAGCTCAACTTAAAGAATCTAACGCGACCCTGGAAGCCACTAAGGCTAGCATAGGTCAACTTAGGGAGGCTAATGATGCCAACATTGTAAAATTGACAGAATCTGTTGATCAAAAATTTGCAGAAGTTAATAATAATTTGGAACGTAGGCTCAATAGTGCAGGTGCCGAAATTGAAAAAAGATTTAAAGAATCTAACAAAAGAATGGATTCTAAGTTTACGGAAATAAATGAAAGATTAACACGTGACTTAGAAACCATTAAGCAAGACATAAAATCACAAGTGGCGGAGGACTTAAAACTTGCTTTCCCGTCTTCTTCTCAGGAAGTCCTTAAAGAAGTAGAAAGCTTAAAGGAAGAATTTCAAGAGTCCCATGCTCAATTATCTCTTGCGCAAACTAAAATCGCGTCTATTCAAGACAAACTTCATGAATCTGTTAAAAATAATTTCATGAAGTTGGAAAACGAAATTACTCTGCTGAAAAGTCAGCAAGAGGAGGCCGATAAACGTGTCAAGACTCAGTTAGATAATGCTCATTCGCAGATTACTCGTATCTGTCGCGATGTAGCAGAAGTCAAGACCGACATAGAGAAGGAGGTCAAGGAAATTGAGAATTCCGTACAGGGGAAAATTAAAACCCTAAAACTTGAACTCCAAGGAGATATAGAAGCTCTCAACAGCAAAGTATCGCAAATCGAACAGGATGTTTCATCATCTAGCCTTCACAACACTAGTGGAGAATCCATGAATGTTTCCACAGTTTTTAAAATAACTGAGGAAAAACCAGCCAAATTTTCGGGGAAGGAGGAGTATACTGCTAAGGAGTTTCTCCTCAACCTCGAAGAATTCTTTCAAGAAAATCACGTTAAGACCGACCGTCGTTTACGAATAGCATCTCGATTGTTAGAAGGCAAGGCGTTAATGTGGTTTACCGCTTTTAAATTCAGTATTAACACTTACGAAGAATTTAAGGAAGCCTTACTTAGACGATTTTGGAGTGCTGAGGCTCAGCACCTGATAAAACTTCAATTATACTCTAGAAAGTATAACACGTCCGTCAATTCCTCGCGATATTCAGATTATCTCATATCTCAGCTTAAAAAGATGCAGTTTTTCGACCCTCCTTTACCGGAGCAAGAACTTATTCAGGTCATAACGCTGCAATTTCCACCAAATGTTCAGGAAATATTGGTGGCAGCAAACGTCCAGGACTTGGAGCAGCTCGATGATGTCCTGAGGAAACTCGATACTGCGCACACTCAGAGCGCAGCAAAAGCAGGTCGAACCAAAGAAACTACAACCAACTTTACGGAAATGAAAACTCCAGTTCAAGTAAATCCAGAACCGCGAGAAGAAAGAGAAACTCGCCGAGATATTCCGTTTCGGTATAGAAGATCTAGGAATCGCCCCTACGAAGGGAGGGCTAAGTTTCAACCTGGACCTTCATGGAGTCAGGCAGCTAATCAACCCAATGATAATAGGAACTCCCAGCGGGAAGAATTAGAGAAACGTTGGAGAGAGACTACGGAATATGTAAGGAATAAGAACAGGGAAGAGGGTTTACCTGGAGCAGCTTCTTTGGAATACCAGGCAGAGATACAGAGAAGAAATGAGAGAACGGAAATGGATCCAAGAGCTACGGGTACAAAAAAAAAACTTTGTCGAAGCAATAAAGAGACTGCCTGAAAACCCGGAGGGAGGAGAAGTAGTATGTAGCGCACTCATTAACCATTGGTATTTAGAGGATGCAGATTTACTATATGAGGATTCAACACCACGACAGCCTCAGATACAACGCGGCTTACCGATCATTATCATTAAGTTAGGCAATATGATTGTCCACTCTCTAGTAGACTCGGGACCGCAAGCCTCACTAATTTCGCAGAAATTAATAGATGTGGCGCAGGAGACGACCTACATCTCCATCTTGCCGGTTGCTCAAGTTAAGGTTAAAGGCATAGTTCCTGAAAAAGCTATTAAATGCAAATTCCAAGCGTTTCTTGAGTTAGAAATTGGTGGTGTTAAGTTCCAACATCTATTTTTGATCTTGACGCAAATGAAATTTGACTTAATTCTTGGATCAGACTTTCTCATTCAACATGGGGGAATCATTGATTATCCCGCTAATGTGATTAAATTTTTCCACGTCGAATCTGTAGGGCTACAGTTGGTTACTTATAATGACGTGAAGAATCCGGAATGTGAGACCCCGGTGGGCATAGTAGAAGGCAAGATGAGCGAGGCTCCGCCTGTCGAAGAAAGCGTCCACGAAGAGGGGCGACCCGAGGAAGTGGGACCCGTAGAGGACCAGATGGCGTCCATTATCGATGATGAGTTTAACGAGGACCACTACAACTTCACGCTTTACGCCAATGTAGCTGAAAGCCCAGATTACGATGATGATAAAGTAATAAAGGCAATCCAAGAGCTTTTTAAGAAGTTTCCAGATGTATTTTCTGAGAAACCTGGAGTCATTAAGGGTTTCAAGCACCACTTAGATGTTACTGACACATCACCTTATAAGAAACGGCCTTATCCGATACCCATGAAGTACTTGGAAGAAGCACGGGCCATCATTAAACAGATGGAGAATGATGGAATCATATCAAAATGCGTCACACCTTACATTAATCCTCTGGCTATAGTGAGAAGACTGTTCAAGTTTTAGAAATACTTTACTAGGAGATGAGCGAAAAGAAAATCGCCCAGCAATTTTCTTTTTCCCGAGCAGGGGGGGAGATGAAACGGTAACACCCTACGAGCATTCACGTTTCATTCTTTTATTAAGAGAAGCTCGCTAACACCCGGCCGTAGGCATTTATAACTTGCGCCGAGCGCGCAGGCATAATGGGAACTGCGAGCAAGTTCGCGACGTTCCAGAACACCGGCCAAGGACAAGCGACGTCACGCAGAAGGTTCCTTCGTGTTCCATTGCTGCATGAACGAAATATAAGCGAGTCGCCAGCCTGGGGTAAGGCAGAATGTAAGCAGAGAGCCTGCAGTAAAGCAGAAAGAGAGTGTGCGGTATGCGACGGCAGTGTGCTGAAGGCAGAGAGTGGAGTGAGTCGGCAGTAAGCCGTGAGTCAGCGAGTGTGTGCAAGTAAGCACGTCGCGACATAATTCGTCTCTCGGTCCGGCTGTATATTTGAATTCATTTAAAGACTGTGTTCTCACATAAACTGTGCCAGCTTTGAATTCGTTTAAAAACTGTGTTCTTGCATTAATTGTGCCAGCTTTGAATTCGTTTAAAGACTGTGTTCTCGCCAGCTTGAATTCATTTAAAGACTGTGTTCTCACATAAACTGTGCCAGCTTTGAATTCGTTTAAAAACTGTGTTCTTGCATTAATTGTGCCAGCTTTGAATTCGTTTAAAGACTGTGTTCTCGCCAGCTTGAATTCATTTAAAGACTGTGTTCTCACATAAACTGTGCCAGCTTTGAATTCGTTTAAAAACTGTGTTCTTGCATTAATTGTGTCAGCTTTGAATTCGTTTAAAGACTGTGTTCTCGCCAGCTTGAATTCATTTAAAGACTGTGTTCTCACATAAACTGTGCCAGCTTTGAATTCGTTTAAAAATTGTGTTCTTGCATTAATTGTGCCAGCTTTGAATTCGTTTAAAGACTGTGTTCTCGCCAGCTTGAATTCATTTAAAGACTGTGTTCTCACATAAACTGTGCCAGCTTTGAATTCGTTTAAAAACTGTGTTTTTGCATTAATTGTGTCAGCCTTGAATTCGTTTAAAGACTGTGTTCTCGCCAGCTTGAATTCATTTAAAGACTGTGTTCTCACATAAACTGTGCCAGCTTTGAATTCGTTTAAAACTGTGTTCTTGCATTAATTGTGTCTATCCGTTGAACTGTGTTGCATTATGATCTTAAGTGCCAGTGATAATCTGAAAATCACGACGTACTGGAACTTGGACTGTCATTTATTTCAACAAATGTATTATGCTGGTGGAGTACAGTGCAGAGACTGTACTCGATTTTCTTTATGAAGTGCTTGATCACCGCACCTCGGAAGGTCCTAGATTGTTTCTTTTGCGTATTATTCCAAATACGAACTGTGGCTCTAACTTTATCCTTGCTGCTGTGGGAACTATTTCGGCGTGCTTCGCCATAGGGAAGTGTCACACCAGTACCCTATGACGTCAAATGTGGCAGCTCCACATTTCCCCGTTCCTGCCTCTGGTTCGAGTCCTCAACACTAATACAAACACCAACGACGGAAGACAACGCCGACGCTGACCGCAAGACGACGCAGCCGCCGCGGGACAACGTCCTCTTCACGCCATCAGGGACAAATCTACAATTCAGCTATAAAAGGTGACATAATTATTTGCCTATTTATTGAATAAACTGAAGGATCCACTTAATCATGAATTTTTCTTTCACTACCCTTCTCTCTTACTCTCTTAGCATGGGCCGTACACGCCTTGTCGTTCCTCATGTTCTCCGATATACTGAAGTACGGGCGTTCCTGTTACAATATATAAAATAACTTGTCCTGACTGACTGACTGACTGACTGACTGCCTGACTGACTGATTCATCATCGCCGAGCCAAAACTACTGGACATAAAGGAATGAAATTTTGGGGATATATTCATACTAAGATGTAAGTGCTCGCTAAGAGAGGATTTTTGGATATTCCGTCGCCAAGGGGGTGAAAAGGGGGGTGAAATTTTAAAAAGAGTGTATCTATATCTCAAAACTTTAAAAGTTTACAGATGTAAAAATTGGTATTTAGAATCTTCTTTTAAAATAAGGATACACGTATTTTTTTGTTTTGTGAAAACCCCAATAGGAGGGGTGAAAATGGGGAAAAATGGGTTGAATACCATCAATCAGGATACCGGTACTTATATCTCAGGAACTGAAGATATTATAGACCTGAAAATTGGTACATTTGATCTCTTTTAAAAATAAAGAAACAGGTATTTTTTTTTGTTTTTGGAAAACCCAATTAATGGGAGGGTGCAAAGGGGGTAAATTTTTAAAATGAGTGAATCTATATCTCCAAACTTTTAAAGTTTGCAGATGTAAAAACTGGTATTTAGAATCTTCATTAAAAATAAAGAAACACGTATTTTTTGTTTTCGGAAAATCGCAATAGGAGGAGTGAAAAGGGGTGGAAAAAGGGTTGAATGTCTTTAATGAGGCTACTTATATCTCAGAAACTGAAGATATTACAGACCTGAAAATCGGTGTTTGGGATCTCCTTTAAAAGTAAAGAAACACGTATTTTTTTGTATCTGGAAAATCCAATTAAGGGTGGGGGTGAAAAGGGGGTAATATTTTAAAATGAGTGTATTTATATCTCAAAACTTTTAAAGGTTATAGATGTGAAAATGGGTATTTAGAATCTCCTTTAAAAATAAAGAAACACGTACATTTTGTTTTCGGAAAATCCTAATAGGAAGGTGGAAAAGGTTGAAGAAGGGGTCGAATGCCTTTCATGAGTCTACTTATATTTCAGAACCTGATGATATTACAGACCTGAAAATTGGTATTTGGTATCTACTTTAAAAGTAAAGAAACACGTATTTTTTTGTTTTTGGAAAATCCAAATATTGGGGGGTGAAAAGGGGGGTGAATTTTTTAAAATGATGTGTGCCTACATCTTAAAACTTTGAAATTTACAGATGTAAAAATTGGTAGTTAGAATCACCTCTAAAAATAAAAGAACACGTATTTTTGTTTCCTGTAAATCCCAATAGGAGGGGTGTAAAAGGGTGAAAAATGGGTTGAATGCCTTTAATGAGGATACATATACGTCAGAAACGAAAGATATTACAGAACTGAAAAATTGTATATGGGATCTCCTTTAAAAATAAAGAAACAAGTATTTTTTAGTTTTTGGAAAATCCAATTACTGGCGGTTGAACAGGAGTGACAAATTGGGGTGAATTTTTTGAAAGACTATGTCTACAGAATATCTTGGAAACGTGAAATGTTACAGACGTAAAAAGTGGGTGTTTGGAATCTCCTGTAAATGTAAAGAAACAGGTGATTTGTTTTTGGAAACTCCACTTAAGGGGAACTCAAAAGGGGTGAAATTTTAAAATGAGAATTTTTACAGTATATCTAAAAAACTTAACATGTTACAGAAGTGAAAAATGGTATTTTTTTATCTCTATTAAACATAAAGAAACGTGTATTTTTAGTTTTCGGAAATATCACTTGGGTGGAGGGGGGCGTAAAAGTGACTGAAAATTGTGTTGAATTCTTTTAATTAGGCTACTGATATCTCAAAAATGAAGATGTTACAGACGTGAAATTTGATATCTGCAATCTGCTTTAAAAGTAAAGAAACACGTATTCTCTTAAAATCCAATGAAGCGGGGATGGAGGGGGGGTGAAAGAATTGAAAAATTAATTGGCTTAATTGTATGAGAATACATACATCTAATAAAAACTAAAGTTGTTACAGACGTGAAAATTCGTATTTGGATCTCCTTTAAAAACAAAGAAAAACGCGTTTTGGGCGGGAAACCATCTTGGAGGGCGGGAGTGTAAAGGAGTTGAATTCCTTTCATGAGGACACATAAATCAAAAACTGAAGAAGTTAGAGTCGTGATAATTGGTATTTAGAAGATCCTTTACTATTAAAGAAACAAGTACTTTTTGCGGGAAAGTTCACTTGGGTGGGGGGGGGGCAGTAGTGTGAAATGAAGTGAAAAAAGTAAAATACTTTTATGGGGATAGTTATATCACAAAACTGACGGTAATAGACGTGAACATTTGTGTTTGGAATCTCCCTTAAACATAAAGAAACAAGCCTTCTTTTAATTTTTTTGGGGGTGGGGGTGACGGTAAATAAACTTAACGGCGGTGGGGTGTAGGAGGAGGTGAGACCAATTGATTTTACTGTTATTAATGTACTTATCAGGATCCTCCGTTTCTCAGGCGGCAGCGCGCCGGCCTCTCACAGCTGGGTTCCGTGGTTCAAATCCCGGTCACTCCATGTGGCATTCGTGCTGGACAAAACGGAGGCGGGACAGGTTTTTCTCCGGATACTCCGGTTTTCCCTGTCATCAGCCATTCCAGCAACACATAATAATAATAATAATAATAATAATAATAATAATAATAATAATAATAATAATAATAATAATCCGGACCGTCGTCAAATGCGCGGACCGCGCTGGAAACGGCTCCTGGACGGGTAATGACTAAGAATGCAGTCCGGCCGCGGGTTCAGTGCCACCAAGGCACCCAATATGTCACCACGCCGGATCTCTTGAAGGATTTTATCCATATTAAAAATATTATAGGAAAAGATGGCAAAGATTTACGAACCCAACTGACCGGGAAGAATACCTGAGCCTAGCCCGGGAAGTACGAAATCGATTGCTGGAAAGGAAGATTTAAAAATGGGAGGAAACGTGCCGTAAAATCATAGAAAACCAGTCAGATCGGGAATTTTGGTGGATTCTCGCAGAAAACGAGTCAGATCGCGAATTTCGGCGGATTATATATCTAAAACAATAAGCATTCAATTATAAATTTCAGTATAATACCGTAGCGAAGCACGGGTATCTTGCTAGTATATGTATAAAATAACTTGTCCTGACTGACTGACTGACTGACTGACTGACTGACTGATTCATCATCGCCGAGCCAAAACTACTGGACATAAAGGAATGAAATTTTGGGGATATATTCATACTAAGATGTAAGTGCTCGCTAAGAGAGGATTTTTGGATATTCCGTCGCCAAGGGGGTGAAAAGGGGGGTGAAATTTTAAAAAGAGTGTATCTATATCTCAAAACTTTAAAAGTTTACAGATGTAAAAATTGGTATTTAGAATCTTCTTTTAAAATAAGGATACACGTATTTTTTTGTTTTGTGAAAACCCCAATAGGAGGAGTGAAAATGGGGAAAAATGGGTTGAATGCCATCAATCAGGATACCGGTACTTATATCTCAGGAACTGAAGATATTACAGACCTGAAAATTGGTACATTTGATCTCTTTTAAAAATAAAGAAACAGGTGTTTTTTTGTTTTTGGAAAACCCAATTAATGGGAGGGTGCAAAGGGGGTAAATTTTTAAAATGAGTGAATCTATATCTCCAAACTTTTAAAGTTTGCAGATGTAAAAACTGGTATTTAGAATCTTCATTAAAAATAAAGAAACACGTATTTTATTTTTTTCGGAAAATCGCAATAGGAGGAGTGAAAAGGGGTGGAAAAACGGTTGAATGCCTTTAATGAGGCTACTTATATCTCAGAAACTGAAGATATTACAGACCTGAAAATCGGTGTTTGGGATCTCCTTTAAAAGTAAAGAAACACGTATTTTTTTGTATCTGGAAAATCCAATTAAGGGTGGGGGTGAAAAGGGGGTAATATTTTAAAATGAGTGTATTTATATCTCAAAACTTTTAAAGGTTATAGATGTGAAAATGGGTATTTAGAATCTCCTTTAAAAATAAAGAAACACGTATATTTTGTTTTCGGAAAATCCTAATAGGAAGGTGGAAAAGGTTGAAGAAGTGGTCGAATGCCTTTCATGAGTCTACTTATATTTCAGAACCTGAAGATATTACAGACCTGAAAATTGGTATTTGGTATCTACTTTAAAAGTAAAGAAACACGTATTTTTTTGTTTTTGGAAAATCCAAATATTGGGGGGTGAAAAGGGGGGTGAATTTTTTAAAATGATGTGTGCCTACATCTTAAAACTTTGAAATTTACAGATGTAAAAATTGGTAGTTAGAATCACCTCTAAAAATAAAGGAACACGTATTTTTTTGTTTCCTGTAAATCCCAATAGGAGGGGTGTAAAAGGGTGAAAAATGGGTTGAATGCCTTTAATGAGGATACATATACGTCAGAAACGAAAGATATTACAGAACTGAAAAATTGTATATTGGATCTCCTTTAAAAATAAAGAAACAAGTATTTTTTAGATTTTGGAAAATCCAATTACTGGCGGTTGAACAGGAGTGACAAATTGGGGTGAATTTTTTGAAAGACTATGTCTACAGAATATCTTGGAAACGTGAAATGTTACAGACGTAAAAAGTGGGTGTTTGGAATCTCCTGTAAATGTAAAGAAACAGGTGATTTGTTTTTGGAAACTCCACTTAAGGGGAACTCAAAAGGGGTGAAATTTTAAAATGAGAATTTTTACAGTATATCTAAAAAACTTAACATGTTACAGAAGTGAAAAATGGTATTTTTTTATCTCTATTAAACATAAAGAAACGTGTATTTTTAGTTTTCGGAAATATCACTTGGGTGGAGGGGGGCGTAAAAGTGACTGAAAATTGTGTTGAATTCTTTTAATTAGGCTACTGATATCTCAAAAATGAAGATGTTACAGACGTGAAATTTGATATTTGCAATCTGCTTTAAAAGTAAAGAAACACGTATTCTCTTAAAATCCAATGAAGCGGGGATGGAGGGGGGGTGAAAGAATTGAAAAATTAATTGGCTTAATTGTATGAGAATACATACATCTAATAAAAACTAAAGTTGTTACAGACGTGAAAATTCGTATTTGGATCTCCTTTAAAAACAAAGAAAAACGCGTTTTGGGCGGGAAACCATCTTGGAGGGCGGGAGTGTAAAGGAGTTGAATTCCTTTCATGAGGACACATAAATCAAAAACTGAAGAAGTTAGAGTCGTGATAATTGGTATTTAGAAGATCCTTTACTATTAAAGAAACAAGTACTTTTTGCGGGAAAGTTCACTTGGGTGGGGGGGGGGCAGTAGTGTGAAATTAAGTGAAAAAAGTAAAATAGTTTTATGGGGATAGTTATATCACAAAACTGAAGGTAATAGACGTGAACATTTGTGTTTGGAATCTCCCTTAAACATAAAGAAACAAGCCTTCTTTTAATTTTTTTGGGGGTGGGGGTGACGGTAAATAAACTTAACGGCGGTGGGGTGTAGAAGGAGGTGAGACCAATTGATTTCACTGTTATTAATGTACTTATCAGGATCCTCCGTTTCTCAGGCGGCAGCGCGACGGCCTCTCACAGCTGGGTTCCGTGGTTCAAATCCCGGTCACTCCATGTGGCATTCGTGCTGGACAAAACGGAGGCGGGACAGGTTTTTCTCCGGATACTCCGGTTTTCCCTGTCATCAGCCATTCCAGCAACACATAATAATAATAATAATAATAATAATAATAATAATAATAATAATAATAATAATAATAATAATATTCCGGACCGTCGTCAAATGCGCGGACCGCGCTGGAAACGGCTCCTGGACGGGTAATGACTAAGAATGCAGTCCGGCCGCGGGTTCAGTGCCACCAAGGCACCCAATATGTCACCACGCCGGATCTCTTGAAGGATTTTATCCATATTAAAAATATTATAGGAAAAGATGGCAAAGATTTACGAACCCAACTGTCCGGGAAGAATACCTGAGCCTAGCCCGGGAAGTACGAAATCGATTGCTGGAAAGGAAGATTTAAAAATGGGAGGAAACGTGCCGTAAAATCATAGAAAACCAGTCAGATCGGGAATTTTGGTGGATTCTCGCAGAAAACGAGTCAGATCGCGAATTTCGGCGGATTATATATCTAAAACAATAAGCATTCAATTATAAATTTCAGTATAATACCGTAGCGAAGCACGGGTATCTTGCTAGTATATGTATAAAATAACTTGTCCTGACTGACTGACTGACTGACTGACTGACTGATTCATCATCGCCGAGCCAAAACTACTGGACATAAAGGAATGAAATTTTGGGGATATATTCATACTAAGATGTAAGTGCTCGCTAAGAGAGGATTTTTGGATATTCCGTCGCCAAGGGGGTGAAAAGGGGGGTGAAATTTTAAAAAGAGTGTATCTATATCTCAAAACTTTAAAAGTTTACAGATGTAAAAATTGGTATTTAGAATCTTCTTTTAAAATAAGGATACACGTATTTTTTTGTTTTGTGAAAACCCCAATAGGAGGGGTGAAAATGGGGAAAAATGGGTTGAATGCCATCAATCAGGATACCGGTACTTATATCTCAGGAACTGAAGATATTATAGACCTGAAAATTGGTACATTTGATCTCTTTTAAAAATAAAGAAACAGGTATTTTTTTGTTTTTGGAAAACCCAATTAATGGGAGGGTGCAAAGGGGGTAAATTTTTAAAATGAGTGAATCTATATCTCCAAACTTTTAAAGTTTGCAGATGTAAAAACTGGTATTTAGAATCTTCATTAAAAATAAAGAAACACGTATTTTTTGTTTTCGGAAAATCGCAATAGGAGGAGTGAAAAGGGGTGGAAAAAGGGTTGAATGCCTTTAATGAGGCTACTTATATCTCAGAAACTGAAGATATTACAGACCTGAAAATCGGTGTTTGGGATCTCCTTTAAAAGTAAAGAAACACGTATTTTTTTGTATCTGGAAAATTCAATTAAGGGTGGGGGTGAAAAGGGGGTAATATTTTAAAATGAGTGTATTTATATCTCAAAACTTTTAAAGGTTATAGATGTGAAAATGGGTATTTAGAATCTCCTTTAAAAATAAAGAAACACGTATATTTTGTTTTCGGAAAATCCTAATAGGAAGGTGGAAAAGGTTGAAGAAGGGGTCGAATGCCTTTCATGAGTCTACTTATATTTCAGAACCTGAAGATATTACAGACCTGAAAATTGGTATTTGGTATCTACTTTAAAAGTAAAGAAACACGTATTTTTTTGTTTTTGGAAAATCCAAATATTGGGGGGTGAAAAGGGGGGTGAATTTTTTAAAATGATGTGTGCCTACATCTTAAAACTTTGAAATTTACAGATGTAAAAATTGGTAGTTAGAATCACCTCTAAAAATAAAGGAACACGTATTTTTTTGTTTCCTGTAAATCCCAATAGGAGGGGTGTAAAAGGGTGAAAAATGGGTTGAATGCCTTTAATGAGGATACATATACGTCAGAAACGAAAGATATTACAGAACTGAAAAATTGTATATGGGATCTCCTTTAAAAATAAAGATACAAGTATTTTTTAGTTTTTGGAAAATCCAATTACTGGCGGTTGAACAGGAGTGACAAATTGGGGTGAATTTTTTGAAAGACTTTGTCTACAGAATATCTTGGAAACGTGAAATGTTACAGACGTAAAAAGTGGGTGTTTGGAATCTCCTGTAAATGTAAAGAAACAGGTGATTTGTTTTTGGAAACTCCACTTAAGGGAACTCAAAAGGGGTGAAATTTTAAAATGAGAATTTTTACAGTATATCTAAAAAACTTAACATGTTACAGAAGTGAAAAATGGTATTTTTTATCTCTATTAAACATAAAGAAACGTGTATTTTTAGTTTTCGGAAATATCACTTGGGTGGAGGGGGGCGTAAAAGTGACTGAAAATTGTGTTGAATTCTTTTAATTAGGCTACTGATATCTCAAAAATGAAGATGTTACAGACGTGAAATTTGATATTTGCAATCTGCTTTAAAAGTAAAGAAACACGTATTCTCTTAAAATCCAATGAAGCGGGGATGGAGGGGGGGTGAAAGAATTGAAAAATTAATTGGCTTAATTGTATGAGAATACATACATCTAATAAAAACTAAAGTTGTTACAGACGTGAAAATTCGTATTTGGATCTCCTTTAAAAACAAAGAAAAACGCGTTTTGGGCGGGAAACCATCTTGGAGGGCGGGAGTGTAAAGGAGTTGAATTCCTTTCATGAGGACACATAAATCAAAAACTGAAGAAGTTAGAGTCGTGATAATTGGTATTTAGAAGATCCTTTACTATTAAAGAAACAAGTACTTTTTGCGGGAAAGTTCACTTGGGTGGGGGGGGGGCAGTAGTGTGAAATGAAGTGAAAAAAGTAAAATACTTTTATGGGGATAGTTATATCACAAAACTGAAGGTAATAGACGTGAACATTTGTGTTTGGAATCTCCCTTAAACATAAAGAAACAAGCCTTCTTTTAATTTTTTTGGGGGTGGGGGTGACGGTAAATAAACTTAACGGCGGTGGGGTGTAGAAGGAGGTGAGACCAATTGATTTCACTGTTATTAATGTACTTATCAGGATCCTCCGTTTCTCAGGCGGCAGCGCGACGGCCTTTCACAGCTGGGTTCCGTGGTTCAAATCCCGGTCACTCCATGTGGCATTCGTGCTGGACAAAACGGAGGCGGGACAGGTTTTTCTCCGGATACTCCGGTTTTCCCTGTCATCAGCCATTCCAGCAACACATAATAATAATAATAATAATAATAATAATAATAATAATAATATTCCGGACCGTCGTCAAATGCGCGGACCGCGCTGGAAACGGCTCCTGGACGGGTAATGACTAAGAATGCAGTCCGGCCGCGGGTTCATTGCCACCAAGGCACCCAATATGTCACCACGCCGGATCTCTTGAAGGATTTTATCCATATTAAAAATATTATAGGAAAAGATGGCAAAGATTTACGAACCCAACTGACCGGGAAGAATACCTGAGCCTAGCCCGGGAAGTACGAAATCGATTGCTGGAAAGGAAGATTTAAAAATGGGAGGAAACATGCCGTAAAATCATAGAAAACCAGTCAGATCGGGAATTTTGGTGGATTCTCGCAGAAAACGAGTCAGATCGCGAATTTCGGCGGATTATATATCTAAAACAATAAGCATTCAATTATAAATTTCAGTATAATACCGTAGCGAAGCACGGGTATCTTGCTAGTCTATCTATATATTGAAACGGTAACACCCTACGAGCATTCACGTTTCATTCTTTTATTAAGAGAAGCTCGCTAACACCCGGCCGTAGGCATTTAAAACTTGCGCCGAGCGCACAGGCATATTGGGAACTGCGAGCAAGTTCGCGACGTTCCAGAACACCGGCCAAGGACAAGCGACGTCACGCAGAAGGTTCCTTCGTGTTCCATTGCTGCATGAACGAAATATAAGCGAGTCGCCAGCCTGGGGTAAGGCAGAATGTAAGCAGAGAGCCTGCAGTAAAGCAGAAAGAGAGTGTGCGGTATGCGACGGCAGTGTGCTGAAGGCAGAGAGTGGAGTGAGTCGGCAGTAAGCCGTGAGTCAGCGAGTGTGTGCAAGTAAGCACGTCGCGACATAATTCGTCTCTCGGTCCGGCTGTATATTTGAATTCATTTAAAGACTGTGTTCTCACATAAACTGTGCCAGCTTTGAATTCGTTTAAAAACTGTGTTCTTGCATTAATTGTGCCAGCTTTGAATTCGTTTAAAGACTGTGTTCTCGCCAGCTTGAATTCATTTAAAGACTGTGTTTTCACATAAACTGTGCCAGCTTTGAATTCGTTTAAAAACTGTGTTCTTGCATTAATTGTGCCAGCTTTGAATTCGTTTAAAGACTGTGTTCTCGCCAGCTTGAATTCATTTAAAGACTGTGTTCTCACATAAACTGTGCCAGCTTTGAATTCGTTTAAAAACTGTGTTCTTGCATTAATTGTGTCAGCTTTGAATTCCTTTAAAGACTGTGTTCTCGCCAGCTTGAATTCATTTAAAGACTGTGTTCTCACATAAACTGTGCCAGCTTTGAATTCGTTTAAAAATTGTGTTCTTGCATTAATTGTGCCAGCTTTGAATTCGTTTAAAGACTGTGTTCTCGCCAGCTTGAATTCATTTAAAGACTGTGTTCTCACATAAACTGTGCCAGCTTTGAATTCGTTTAAAAACTGTGTTTTTGCATTAATTGTGTCAGCCTTGAATTCGTTTAAAGACTGTGTTCTC
Source organism: Anabrus simplex (assembly GCF_040414725.1). Classification (NCBI taxonomy): domain Eukaryota; kingdom Metazoa; phylum Arthropoda; class Insecta; order Orthoptera; family Tettigoniidae; genus Anabrus; species Anabrus simplex. The sequence goes on along the minus strand of NC_090266.1, from coordinate 921,399,928 downwards.
GCCAGCTTGAATTCATTTAAAGACTGTGTTCTCACATAAACTGTGCCAGCTTTGAATTCGTTTAAAACTGTGTTCTTGCATTAATTGTGTCTATCCGTTGAACTGTGTTGCATTATGATCTTAAGTGCCAGTGATAATCTGAAAATCACGACGTACTGGAACTTGGACTGTCATTTATTTCAACAAATGTATTATGCTGGTGGAGTACAGTGCAGAGACTGTACTCGATTTTCTTTATGAAGTGCTTGATCACCGCACCTCGGAAGGTCCTAGATTGTTTCATTTGCGTATTATTCCAAATACGAACTGTGGCTCTAACTTTATCCTTGCTGCTGTGGGAACTATTTCGGCGTGCTTCGCCATAGGGAAGTGTCACACCAGTACCCTATGACATCAAATGTGGCAGCTCCACATTTCCCCGTTCCTGCCTCTGGTTCGAGTCCTCAACACTAATACAAACACCAACGACGGAAGACAACGCCGACGCTGACCGCAAGACGACGCAGCCGCCGCGGGACAACGTCCTCTTCACGCCATCAGGGACAAATCTACAATTCAGCTATAAAAGGTGACATAATTATTTGCCTATTTATTGAATAAACTGAAGTATCCACTTAATCATGAATTTTTCTTTCACTACCCTTCTCTCTTACTCTCTTAGCATGGGCCGTACACGCCTTGTCGTTCCTCATGTTCTCCGATATACTGAAGTACGGGCGTTCCTGTTACAGAGAGAAGGTAGTGAATAGTGGCACCCGTGACGTTGGGGCCAGATTAAAGAGAGTAAAGTGATAAAAATTAACTTTGAAATCAGTGATATCTTGACTTACCAATTCAAATAAAAGCGCATAGTACGTACGTTAATTCCAGTTCAGTGAATATGTTAAAATTTTACGAAGTTCAATTCAATGACTTTGACGAAATTTTAAACTTTTGGCACAGAACTCTGATCAAGTTTATGGCACAAGTGATTATTTTTCTCTTTCTCTTGCTATGTAAAACATTTCAGGCATAATATTCATGCACAGGCTTATATAAATTTTGATATTTATGTTGGTGAAATTTTGAACTTTACCATTGGACAATAATGGTGATATTTAATTTTATGCACAAGTGTTTGATATTTTGTGTTGGTGAAATTTTGAACTTTACCATTGGACAATAATGGTGATTTTACGTATGAGGTGAATGATTGTATTTTCTGCATTTTGTGAAAATAACGACATTAATATGGAAAATATACTAGCTGCCATTGAGGCTTTAAAAATCAGTCTAAATGACAGGATTACGGAAAGTAACACTAATCTCGGGCGTAGGATTGCAGAATCTAACAATACTTTAGGAGCTCAACTTAAAGAATCTAACGCGACCCTGGAAGCCACTAAGGCTAGCATAGGTCAACTTAGGGAGGCTAATGATGCCAACATTGTAAAATTGACAGAATCTGTTGATCAAAAATTTGCAGAAGTTAATAATAATTTGGAACGTAGGCTCAATAGTGCAGGTGCCGAAATTGAAAAAAGATTTAAAGAATCTAACAAAAGAATGGATTCTAAGTTTACGGAAATAAATGAAAGATTAACACGTGACTTAGAAACCATTAAGCAAGACATAAAATCACAAGTGGCGGAGGACTTAAAACTTGCTTTCCCGTCTTCTTCTCAGGAAGTCCTTAAAGAAGTAGAAAGCTTAAAGGAAGAATTTCAAGAGTCCCATGCTCAATTATCTCTTGCGCAAACTAAAATCGCGTCTATTCAAGACAAACTTCATGAATCTGTTAAAAATAATTTCATGAAGTTGGAAAACGAAATTACTCTGCTGAAAAGTCAGCAAGAGGAGGCCGATAAACGTGTCAAGACTCAGTTAGATAATGCTCATTCGCAGATTACTCGTATCTGTCGCGATGTAGCAGAAGTCAAGACCGACATAGAGAAGGAGGTCAAGGAAATTGAGAATTCCGTACAGGGGAAAATTAAAACCCTAAAACTTGAACTCCAAGGAGATATAGAAGCTCTCAACAGCAAAGTATCGCAAATCGAACAGGATGTTTCATCATCTAGCCTTCACAACACTAGTGGAGAATCCATGAATGTTTCCACAGTTTTTAAAATAACTGAGGAAAAACCAGCCAAATTTTCGGGGAAGGAGGAGTATACTGCTAAGGAGTTTCTCCTCAACCTCGAAGAATTCTTTCAAGAAAATCACGTTAAGACCGACCGTCGTTTACGAATAGCATCTCGATTGTTAGAAGGCAAGGCGTTAATGTGGTTTACCGCTTTTAAATTCAGTATTAACACTTACGAAGAATTTAAGGAAGCCTTACTTAGACGATTTTGGAGTGCTGAGGCTCAGCACCTGATAAAACTTCAATTATACTCTAGAAAGTATAACACGTCCGTCAATTCCTCGCGATATTCAGATTATCTCATATCTCAGCTTAAAAAGATGCAGTTTTTCGACCCTCCTTTACCGGAGCAAGAACTTATTCAGGTCATAACGCTGCAATTTCCACCAAATGTTCAGGAAATATTGGTGGCAGCAAACGTCCAGGACTTGGAGCAGCTCGATGATGTCCTGAGGAAACTCGATACTGCGCACACTCAGAGCGCAGCAAAAGCAGGTCGAACCAAAGAAACTACAACCAACTTTACGGAAATGAAAACTCCAGTTCAAGTAAATCCAGAACCGCGAGAAGAAAGAGAAACTCGCCGAGATATTCCGTTTCGGTATAGAAGATCTAGGAATCGCCCCTACGAAGGGAGGGCTAAGTTTCAACCTGGACCTTCATGGAGTCAGGCAGCTAATCAACCCAATGATAATAGGAACTCCCAGCGGGAAGAATTAGAGAAACGTTGGAGAGAGACTACGGAATATGTAAGGAATAAGAACAGGGAAGAGGGTTTACCTGGAGCAGCTTCTTTGGAATACCAGGCAGAGATACAGAGAAGAAATGAGAGAACGGAAATGGATCCAAGAGCTACGGGTACAAAAAAAAAACTTTGTCGAAGCAATAAAGAGACTGCCTGAAAACCCGGAGGGAGGAGAAGTAGTATGTAGCGCACTCATTAACCATTGGTATTTAGAGGATGCAGATTTACTATATGAGGATTCAACACCACGACAGCCTCAGATACAACGCGGCTTACCGATCATTATCATTAAGTTAGGCAATATGATTGTCCACTCTCTAGTAGACTCGGGACCGCAAGCCTCACTAATTTCGCAGAAATTAATAGATGTGGCGCAGGAGACGACCTACATCTCCATCTTGCCGGTTGCTCAAGTTAAGGTTAAAGGCATAGTTCCTGAAAAAGCTATTAAATGCAAATTCCAAGCGTTTCTTGAGTTAGAAATTGGTGGTGTTAAGTTCCAACATCTATTTTTGATCTTGACGCAAATGAAATTTGACTTAATTCTTGGATCAGACTTTCTCATTCAACATGGGGGAATCATTGATTATCCCGCTAATGTGATTAAATTTTTCCACGTCGAATCTGTAGGGCTACAGTTGGTTACTTATAATGACGTGAAGAATCCGGAATGTGAGACCCCGGTGGGCATAGTAGAAGGCAAGATGAGCGAGGCTCCGCCTGTCGAAGAAAGCGTCCACGAAGAGGGGCGACCCGAGGAAGTGGGACCCGTAGAGGACCAGATGGCGTCCATTATCGATGATGAGTTTAACGAGGACCACTACAACTTCACGCTTTACGCCAATGTAGCTGAAAGCCCAGATTACGATGATGATAAAGTAATAAAGGCAATCCAAGAGCTTTTTAAGAAGTTTCCAGATGTATTTTCTGAGAAACCTGGAGTCATTAAGGGTTTCAAGCACCACTTAGATGTTACTGACACATCACCTTATAAGAAACGGCCTTATCCGATACCCATGAAGTACTTGGAAGAAGCACGGGCCATCATTAAACAGATGGAGAATGATGGAATCATATCAAAATGCGTCACACCTTACATTAATCCTCTGGCTATAGTGAGAAGACTGTTCAAGTTTTAGAAATACTTTACTAGGAGATGAGCGAAAAGAAAATCGCCCAGCAATTTTCTTTTTCCCGAGCAGGGGGGGAGATGAAACGGTAACACCCTACGAGCATTCACGTTTCATTCTTTTATTAAGAGAAGCTCGCTAACACCCGGCCGTAGGCATTTATAACTTGCGCCGAGCGCGCAGGCATAATGGGAACTGCGAGCAAGTTCGCGACGTTCCAGAACACCGGCCAAGGACAAGCGACGTCACGCAGAAGGTTCCTTCGTGTTCCATTGCTGCATGAACGAAATATAAGCGAGTCGCCAGCCTGGGGTAAGGCAGAATGTAAGCAGAGAGCCTGCAGTAAAGCAGAAAGAGAGTGTGCGGTATGCGACGGCAGTGTGCTGAAGGCAGAGAGTGGAGTGAGTCGGCAGTAAGCCGTGAGTCAGCGAGTGTGTGCAAGTAAGCACGTCGCGACATAATTCGTCTCTCGGTCCGGCTGTATATTTGAATTCATTTAAAGACTGTGTTCTCACATAAACTGTGCCAGCTTTGAATTCGTTTAAAAACTGTGTTCTTGCATTAATTGTGCCAGCTTTGAATTCGTTTAAAGACTGTGTTCTCGCCAGCTTGAATTCATTTAAAGACTGTGTTCTCACATAAACTGTGCCAGCTTTGAATTCGTTTAAAAACTGTGTTCTTGCATTAATTGTGCCAGCTTTGAATTCGTTTAAAGACTGTGTTCTCGCCAGCTTGAATTCATTTAAAGACTGTGTTCTCACATAAACTGTGCCAGCTTTGAATTCGTTTAAAAACTGTGTTCTTGCATTAATTGTGTCAGCTTTGAATTCGTTTAAAGACTGTGTTCTCGCCAGCTTGAATTCATTTAAAGACTGTGTTCTCACATAAACTGTGCCAGCTTTGAATTCGTTTAAAAATTGTGTTCTTGCATTAATTGTGCCAGCTTTGAATTCGTTTAAAGACTGTGTTCTCGCCAGCTTGAATTCATTTAAAGACTGTGTTCTCACATAAACTGTGCCAGCTTTGAATTCGTTTAAAAACTGTGTTTTTGCATTAATTGTGTCAGCCTTGAATTCGTTTAAAGACTGTGTTCTCGCCAGCTTGAATTCATTTAAAGACTGTGTTCTCACATAAACTGTGCCAGCTTTGAATTCGTTTAAAACTGTGTTCTTGCATTAATTGTGTCTATCCGTTGAACTGTGTTGCATTATGATCTTAAGTGCCAGTGATAATCTGAAAATCACGACGTACTGGAACTTGGACTGTCATTTATTTCAACAAATGTATTATGCTGGTGGAGTACAGTGCAGAGACTGTACTCGATTTTCTTTATGAAGTGCTTGATCACCGCACCTCGGAAGGTCCTAGATTGTTTCTTTTGCGTATTATTCCAAATACGAACTGTGGCTCTAACTTTATCCTTGCTGCTGTGGGAACTATTTCGGCGTGCTTCGCCATAGGGAAGTGTCACACCAGTACCCTATGACGTCAAATGTGGCAGCTCCACATTTCCCCGTTCCTGCCTCTGGTTCGAGTCCTCAACACTAATACAAACACCAACGACGGAAGACAACGCCGACGCTGACCGCAAGACGACGCAGCCGCCGCGGGACAACGTCCTCTTCACGCCATCAGGGACAAATCTACAATTCAGCTATAAAAGGTGACATAATTATTTGCCTATTTATTGAATAAACTGAAGGATCCACTTAATCATGAATTTTTCTTTCACTACCCTTCTCTCTTACTCTCTTAGCATGGGCCGTACACGCCTTGTCGTTCCTCATGTTCTCCGATATACTGAAGTACGGGCGTTCCTGTTACAATATATAAAATAACTTGTCCTGACTGACTGACTGACTGACTGACTGACTGACTGACTGATTCATCATCGCCGAGCCAAAACTACTGGACATAAAGGAATGAAATTTTGGGGATATATTCATACTAAGATGTAAGTGCTCGCTAAGAGAGGATTTTTGGATATTCCGTCGCCAAGGGGGTGAAAAGGGGGGTGAAATTTTAAAAAGAGTGTATCCATATCTCAAAACTTTAAAAGTTTACAGATGTAAAAATTGGTATTTAGAATCTTCTTTTTAAAATAAGGATACACGTATTTTTTCGTTTTGTGAAAACCCCAATAGGAGGGGTGAAAATGGGGAAAAATGGGTTGAATGCCATCAATCAGGATACCGGTACTTATATCTCAGGAACTGAAGATATTACAGACCTGAAAATTGGTACATTTGATCTCTTTTAAAAATAAAGAAACAGGTATTTTTTTGTTTTTGGAAAACCCAATTAATGGGAGGGTGCAAAGGGGGTAAATTTTTAAAATGAGTGAATCTATATCTCCAAACTTTTAAAGTTTGCAGATGTAAAAACTGGTATTTAGAATCTTCATTAAAAATAAAGAAACACGTATTTTTTGTTTTCGGAAAATCGCAATAGGAGGAGTGAAAAGGGGTGGAAAAAGGGTTGAATGCCTTTAATGAGGCTACTTATATCTCAGAAACTGAAGATATTACAGACCTGAAAATCGGTGTTTGGGATCTCCTTTAAAAGTAAAGAAACACGTATTTTTTTGTATCTGGAAAATCCAATTAAGGGTGGGGGTGAAAAGGGGGTAATATTTTAAAATGAGTGTGTTTATATCTCAAAACTTTTAAAGGTTATAGATGTGAAAATGGGTATTTAGAATCTCCTTTAAAAATAAAGAAACACGTATATTTTGTTTTCGGAAAATCCTAATAGAAAGGTGGAAAAGGTTGAAGAAGGGGTCGAATGCCTTTCATGAGTCTACTTATATTTCAGAACCTGAAGATATTACAGACCTGAAAATTGGTATTTGGTATCTACTTTAAAAGTAAAGAAACACGTATTTTTTTTGTTTTTGGAAAATCCAAATATTGGGGGGTGAAAAGGGGGGTGAATTTTTTAAAATGATGTGTGCCTACATCTTAAAACTTTGAAATTTACAGATGTAAAAATTGGTAGTTAGAATCACCTCTAAAAATAAAAGAACACGTATTTTTGTTTCCTGTAAATCCCAATAGGAGGGGTGTAAAAGGGTGAAAAATGGGTTGAATGCCTTTAATGAGGATACATATACGTCAGAAACGAAAGATATTACAGAACTGAAAAATTGTATATGGGATCTCCTTTAAAAATAAAGAAACAAGTATTTTTTAGTTTTTGGAAAATCCAATTACTGGCGGTTGAACAGGAGTGACAAATTGGGGTGAATTTTTTGAAAGACTATGTCTACAGAATATCTTGGAAACGTGAAATGTTACAGACGTAAAAAGTGGGTGTTTGGAATCTCCTGTAAATGTAAAGAAACAGGTGATTTGTTTTCGGAAACTCCACTTAAGGGGAACTCAAAAGGGGTGAAATTTTAAAATGAGAATTTTTACAGTATATCTAAAAAACTTAACATGTTACAGAAGTGAAAAATGGTATTTTTTATCTCTATTAAACATAAAGAAACGTGTATTTTTAGTTTTCGGAAATATCACTTGGGTGGAGGGGGGCGTAAAAGTGACTGAAAATTGTGTTGAATTCTTTTCATTAGGCTACTGATATCTCAAAAATGAAGATGTTACAGACGTGAAATTTGATATTTGCAATCTGCTTTAAAAGTAAAGAAACACGTATTCTCTTAAAATCCAATGAAGCGGGGATGGAGGGGGGGTGAAAGAATTGAAAAATTAATTGGCTTAATTGTATGAGAATACATACATCTAATAAAAACTAAAGTTGTTACAGACGTGAAAATTCGTATTTGGATCTCCTTTAAAAACAAAGAAAAACGCGTTTTGGGCGGGAAACCATCTTGGAGGGCGGGAGTGTAAAGGAGTTGAAGTCCTTTCATGAGGACACATAAATCAAAAACTGAAGAAGTTAGAGTCGTGATAATTGGTATTTAGAAGATCCTTTACTATTAAAGAAACAAGTACTTCTTGCGGGAAAGTTCACTTGGGTGGGGGGGGGGGCAGTAGTGTGAAATGAAGTGAAAAAAGTAAAATACTTTTATGGGGATAGTTATATCACAAAACTGAAGGTAATAGACGTGAACATTTGTGTTTGGAATCTCCCTTAAACATAAAGAAACAAGCCTTCTTTTAATTTTTTTGGGGGTGGGGGTGACGGTAAATAAACTTAACGGCGGTGGGGTGTAGAAGGAGGTGAGACCAATTGATTTCACTGTTATTAATGTACTTATCAGGATCCTCCGTTTCTCAGGCGGCAGCGCGACGGCCTCTCACAGCTGGGTTCCGTGGTTCAAATCCCGGTCACTCCATGTGGCATTCGTGCTGGACAAAACGGAGGCGGGACAGGTTTTTCTCCGGATACTCCGGTTTTCCCTGTCATCAGCCATTCCAGCAACACATAATAATAATAATAATAATAATAATAATAATAATAATAATAATAATAATATTCCGGACCGTCGTCAAATGCGCGGACCGCGCTGGAAGCGGCTCCTGGACGGGTAATGACTAAGAATGCAGTCCGGCCGCGGGTTCAGTGCCACCAAGGCACCCAATATGTCACCACGCCGGATCTCTTGAAGGATTTTATCCATATTAAAAATATTATAGGAAAAGATGGCAAAGATTTACGAACCCAACTGACCGGGAAGAATACCTGAGCCTAGCTCGGGAAGTACGAAATCGATTGCTGGAAAGGAAGATTTAAAAATGGGAGGAAACGTGCCGTAAAATCATAGAAAACCAGTCAGATAGGGAATTTTGGTGGATTCTCGCAGAAAACGAGTCAGATCGCGAATTTCGGCGGATTATATATCTAAAACAATAAGCATTCAATTATAAATTTCAGTATAATACCATAGCGAAGCACGGGTATCTTGCTAGTCTATCTATATATATAAAATAACTTGTCCTGACTGACTGACTGACTGACTGACTGACTGACTGACTGACTGACTGATTCATCATCGCCGAGCCAAAACTACTGGACATAAAGGAATGAAATTTTGGGGATATATTCATACTAAGATGTAAGTGCTCGCTAAGAGAGGATTTTTGGATATTCCGTCGCCAAGGGGGTGAAAAGGGGGGTGAAATTTTAAAAAGAGTGTATCTATATCTCAAAACTTTAAAAGTTTACAGATGTAAAAATTGGTATTTAGAATCTTCTTTTAAAATAAGGATACACGTATTTTTTTGTTTTGTGAAAACCCCAATAGGAGGGGTGAAAATGGGGAAAAATGGGTTGAATGCCATCAATCAGGATACCGGTACTTATATCTCAGGAACTGAAGATATTGTAGACCTGAAAATTGGTACATTTGATCTCTTTTAAAAATAAAGGAACACGTATTTTTTTGTTTTTGGAAAACCCAATTAATGGGAGGGTGCAAAGGGGGTAAATTTTTAAAATGAGTGAATCTATATCTCCAAACTTTTAAAGTTTGCAGATGTAAAAACTGGTATTTAGAATCTTCATTAAAAATAAAGAAACACGTATTTTTTGTTTTCGGAAAATCGCAATAGGAGGAGTGAAAAGGGGTGGAAAAAGGGTTGAATGCCTTTAATGAACCTACTTATATCTCAGAAACTGTAGATATTACAGACCTGAAAATCGGTGTTTGGGATCTCCTCTAAAAGTAAAGAAACACGTATTTTTTTGTATCTGGAAAATCCAATTAAGGGTGGGGGTGAAAAGGGGGTAATATTTTAAAATGAGTGTATTTATATCTCAAAACTTTTAAAGGTTATAGATGTGAAAATGGGTATTTAGAATCTCCTTTAAAAATAAAGAAACACGTACATTTTGTTTTCGGAAAATCCTAATAGGAAGGTGGAAAAGGTTGAAGAAGGGGTCGAATGCCTTTCATGAGTCTACTTATATTTCAGAACCTGAAGATATTACAGACCTGAAAATTGGTATTTGGTATCTACTTTAAAAGTAAAGAAACACGTATTTTTTTGTTTTTGGAAAATCCAAATATTGGGGGGTGAAAAGGGGGGTGAATTTTTTAAAATGATGTGTGCCTACATCTTAAAACTTTGAAATTTACAGATGTAAAAATTGGTAGTTAGAATCACCTCTAAAAATAAAAGAACACGTATTTTTGTTTCCTGTAAATCGCAATAGGAGGGGTGTAAAAGGGTGAAAAATGGGTTGAATGCCTTTAATGAGGATACATATACGTCAGAAACGAAAGATATTACAGAACTGAAAAATTGTATATGGGATCTCCTTTAAAAATAAAGAAACAAGTATTTTTTAGTTTTTGGAAAATCCAATTACTGGCGGTTGAACAGGAGTGACAAATTGGGGTGAATTTTTTGAAAGACTATGTCTACAGAATATCTTGGAAACGTGAAATGTTACAGACGTAAAAAGTGGGTGTTTGGAATCTCCTGTAAATGTAAAGAAACAGGTGATTTGTTTTTGGAAACTCCACTTAAGGGGAACTCAAAAGGGGTGAAATTTTAAAATGAGAATTTTTACAGTATATCTAAAAAACTTAACATGTTACAGAAGTGAAAAATGGTATTTTTTTATCTCTATTAAACATAAAGAAACGTGTATTTTTAGTTTTCGGAAATATCACTTGGGTGGAGGGGGGCGTAAAAGTGACTGAAAATTGTGTTGAATTCTTTTAATTAGGCTACTGATATCTCAAAAATGAAGATGTTACAGACGTGAAATTTGATATTTGCAATCTGCTTTAAAAGTAAAGAAACACGTATTCTCTTAAAATCCAATGAAGCGGGGATGGAGGGGGGGTGAAAGAATTGAAAAATTAATTGGCTTAATTGTATGAGAATACATACATCTAATAAAAACTAAAGTTGTTACAGACGTGAAAATTCGTATTTGGATCTCCTTTAAAAACAAAGAAAAACGCGTTTTGGGCGGGAAACCATCTTGGAGGGCGGGAGTGTAAAGGAGTTGAATTCCTTTCATGAGGACACATAAATCAAAAACTGAAGAAGTTAGAGTCGTGATAATTGGTATTTAGAAGATCCTTTACTATTAAAGAAACAAGTACTTTTTGCGGGAAAGTTCACTTGGGGGGGGGGGGGGCAGTAGTGTGAAATGAAGTGAAAAAAGTAAAATACTTTTATGGGGATAGTTATATCACAAAACTGACGGTAATAGACGTGAACATTTGTGTTTGGAATCTCCCTTAAACATAAAGAAACAAGCCTTCTTTTAATTTTTTTTGGGGTGGGGGTGACGGTAAATAAACTTAACGGCGGTGGGGTGTAGGAGGAGGTGAGACCAATTGATTTAACTGTTATTAATGTACTTATCAGGATACTCCGTTTCTCAGGCGGCAGCGCGCCGGCATCTCACAGCTGGGTTCCGTGGTTCAAATCCCGGTCACTCCATGTGGCATTCGTGCTGGACAAAACGGAGGCGGGACAGGTTTTTCTCCGGATACTCCGGTTTTCCCTGTCATCAGCCATTCCAGCAACACATAATAATAATAATAATAATAATAATAATAATAATAATAATAATAATAATAATAATAATAATAATAATAATAATAATAATAATAATAATAATAATATTCCGGACCGTCGTCAAATGCGCGGACCGCGCTGGAAACGGCTCCTGGACGGGTAATGACTAAGAATGCAGTCCGGCCGCGGGTTCAGTGCCACCAAGGCACCCAGTATGTCACCACGCCGGATCTCTTGAAGGATTTTATCCATATTAAAAATATTATAGGAAAAGATGGCAAAGATTTACGAACCCAACTGACCGGGAGGAATACCTGAGCCTAGCCCGGGAAGTACGAAATCGATTGCTGGAAAGGAAGATTTAAAAATGGGAGGAAACGTGCCGTAAAATCATAGAAAACCAGTCAGATCGGGAATTTTAGTGGATTCTCGCAGAAAACGAGTCAGATCGCGAATTTCGGCGGATTATATATCTAAAACAATAAGCATTCAATTATAAATTTCAGTATAATACCGTAGCGAAGCACGGGTATCTTGCTAGTATATGTATAAAATAACTTGTCCTGACTGACTGACTGACTGACTGACTGACTGACTGACTGACTGACTGACTGATTCATCATCGCCGAGCCAAAACTACTGGACATAAAGAAATGAAATTTTGGGGATATATTCATATTAAGATGTAGGTGCTTGCTAAGAGAGGATGTTTGGATATTCCGTCGCTAAGGAGGTGGAAAGGGGGGTGAAATTTTAAAATGAGTGTATCTATATCTCAAAACTTTTAAAGTTTACAAATATAAAAAGTGGTATTTAGAATCTTCTTTAAAAATAAGGAAACACGTATTTTTTGTTTTTGGATAATCCAATTAATGGGAGGGTGAAAAGGGGGGTGAATTTTTAAAATGAGTGCATCTACATCTCAAAACTTTTAAAGTTTACAGATGTAAAAATTGGTATTTACAATCTTCATTAAAAACAAAGAAACACATATTTTTTGTTTTCAGAAACTCCCAATAGGAGGGGTTAAAAGGGATGGAAAAGGGGTTGAATGCCTTTAATGAGGATACTTATATCTCAGAAACTGAAGATATTACAGACCTGAAAATTGGTGTTTGGGATCTAATTTAAAAATAAAGAAACCCGTATTTTTTTGTTTTTCTAAAATCCAATTAATGGGGGGTGAAAAGGGGGTGAAATTTTTAAACGAGTGTATTTTTATCTCAAAACTTTTAAAGCTTATAGTTGTAAAAATTGGTATTTAGAATCTCCTTTGAAAATAAAGAAACACGTATGTTTTTGTTTTCGGAAAATCCCAATAGGAAGGGTGAAAAAGGGTGAAAAAGCGGTTGAATGCCTTTAATGAGGCTACTTATATTTCAGAACCTGAAGATATTACAGACCTGAAAATTGCTATTTGGGATCTATTTTAAAAGTAAAGAAATAGGTATTTTTTCGTTTTTGGAAAATCCAAATAATGGGGGTGAAAAGGGGGGTGAATTTTTAAAATGAGTGTGTCTACATCTTGAAACTTCAAATGTTAACAGATGTAAAAAATTGGTATTTAAAATCTCCTTTAAAAATAAAGAAACACGTATTTTTTTCTTTTTGGAAAATCAAATTAATGGCGGTTAAACAGGAGTGACAAATTAGGGTGAATTTCTTGAAGGACTATATCTACAGAAGATCTGAGAAACGTAAAATGTTACAGACGTAAAAAGTGGGTATTTGAAATCTCCTGTAAATTGAAAGAAACATAGGTGATTTGTTTTTGGAAGCTCCACTTAAGGGGAAATAAAAACGGGGTGAAATTTTAAAATGAGAATTTCTACAGTATATCCAAAAAAAACTTAACATGTTACAGAAGTGAAAAATGATCCTTTTTATCTCTATAAAAGTAAAGGAAAGTGTATTTTTAATTTCGGAAATACCACTTGGGTGGAGGGGGAGGGTAAATGTCACTGAAAATAGTGTGGAATTCTTTTAATGAGGCTACTGATATCTCAAAAATGAAGATGTTACAGACGTCAAAATTGATATTTGGAATCTGCTTTAAAAGTAAAGAAACACGTATTCTCGAAAAATCCAATGAAGGGGGTGGGGGGTGAAAGAATTGAAAAATTAATTGACTTAATTGTATGAGAATACATACATCTAATAAATCCAATGTTATTACAGACGTGAAAATTGTTATTTGGATCTCCTTTAAAACAAAGAAAAAAGCGTTTTGGGGCAGAAACCATTATGGGGGCGGGAGTGAAAAGGAGTTGAATTCCTTTCATGAGGACACATAAATTAAAAATGATAATTGGTATTTAGAAGATCATTTACTATTAAAGAAACAAGTATTTTTTGCCGGAAAATTCACTTGCGGGGGGGGGATAAGAGTGTGAAAGGAAGTAAAACAAGTGATTTATTTTTATGAAGATACATATATCTCAAAACTGAAGGTAATACACGTGGACATTGGTGTTTGGAATCTCCTTTAATCATAAAGAAACATGCCTTCCTTTATTCTTTTTTGGGGGGGGGGGTTAATAAACTTAACGGCGGTGGGCTTAAAAGGAGATGAGACCAATTGATTTTACTGTTCATGATGTACTTATAAGGAGCCTCCGTTGCTCATGCGGCAGCGCGCCGGCCTCTCACAGCTGGGTTCCGTGGTTCAAATCCCGGTCACTCCATGTGATATTCGTACTGGACAAAACGGAGGCGGGACAGGATTTTCTCAGGATACTCCGGTTTTCCCTGCCATAATTCATTCCAGCAACACTGTCCAATATTTCATTTCATTTGTCATTCATCGATCATTGCCCCAGAGGAATGCTTCGGCAGCCGGCACAATTCCTATTGTCGCCGCTAGATTGGGCTTTATTCAGTCCATTCCTGACCCTATCGAATGACTGCAAACAGGCTTTAGATTTTCAGTGTACTTCTTCTGATCATAAACCGATCATTTTTTATCTTTCCTGGGTTCGTTTTCAACAGCCATCTTTTCCTTCGAAGAACGTTCTTAAAATACAGTAGATTTTCCTGGCATTTAAATAAAAATGTGAACACATTTGAAATAAACGATAGGAATGAGATTGACCGTCAAATTGTTCACCTCTATAATAAGGTCAATAATGTACGGACATGTCGCCAGAAATCCCGCACACTTGCCTACGCGCGACAATGGTGCTGATCACATTGTCAACAATGACAATGGCAGCAGATGTAATTTACCGCCAAATAGCGGTCTTGCATCTTGCTGTGGGGTCCAGAACATCTATAATAATAATAATAATAATAATAATAATAATAATAATAATAATAATAATAATAATAATAATAATAATAATAATAATGTTCTGGACCGTCAACAAATGTGCGGACCGCGCTGGAAACGGGTCCTGGACAGGTAATGACTAAGAATGCAGTCCGGCCGTGGGTTCAGTACCGCCAAGGCACCCAAGACGACACCACGCCGGATCTCCTGAAGGATTTGATCCATATTAAAAATGCTCATACAAAAAAGATGGCAAATATTTAGGGACCCAACTGACCGGGTGGAATACCTGAACCTACCCCGGGAAGTACGAAAGGAAGATTGAGAAATGGGAGGATACTTGCCGTAATCTATTAGAAAACGAGTCAGATCGCAAATTTTGGCGGATTCTCGCAGAAAACGAGTCAGATCGCGAATTTCGGCGGATTATATATCTAAAGCAATAACCATTCAATTATAAATTTCAGTATAATACCGTAGCGAAGCACGGGTATCTTGCTAGTATTTTATAAATTAATGGAGTGGAGAACTACTGAATTAATTTTCATTATTAATTAATTACGATATTTTATAATAACCGGCTATTCGAGCCTGGATTGAAATATATAAAAAATTTATATGAATCAATGAGGAATTTTGCTGTTCTCAGGTCATGATGGAAGGAATACATTCTCAGGCATATTTTTATTATTTCCACTTTAAGAAACAATTAGAAATAAACAATTGGGATATTTAGAAGTCGTATAGTAGGAATTACTTATTGTTGTAAAAACGATGTTGAGTGACATTATGGGGTCAAGTATTTTAATAAGGTCCAGATTATGGAATATATAGTATTAGGTGAAAGAAGAGGAATTTTATGTACCAGCCTGGGGGCTGATGTAAAATAAGGCCAGCGGTAAAGCTGGCAATGAGTTAGATATGGTTTAACAAGAAGATATCGCATTAATGAACCAGTTGATTGAGCAGAGGAACACATATGGCAATTAGTGTTTGCCTACAAATGTTAAGGACCAAATGAAGAAACAACAGACCAAGAGTGACGCAGTGTTGTTAATACACTGACTGACAGTGACAATGCAACACCAAGGAGGAGTGGTTCGAAAGGGATGAAAGTTGGGGAAAATACAGAGACGGCACGGATGAATAATTGATGTTTATTTCAAACCGATATGCAGGTTACACAATGCGCACGGCATCGACTCAGTAGGATGTAGGACCACCGCGAACGGCGATGCACGCAGAAACACGTCGAGGTACAGAGTCAATAAGAGTGCGGATGGTGTCCTGAGGGATGGTTCTCCATTCTCTGTCAACCATTTGCCACAGTTGGTCGTCCGTACGAGGCTGGGGCAGAGTTTGCAAACGGCGTCCAATGAGATCCAACACGTGTTCGATTGGTGAGAGATCCGGAGAGTACGCTGGCCACGGAAGCATCTGTACACCTCGTAGAGCCTGTTGGGAGATGCGAGCAGTGTGTGGGCGGGCATTATCCTGCTGAAACAGAGCATTGGGCAGCCCCTGAAGGTACGGGAGTGCCACCGGCCGCAGCACATGCAGCACGTAGCGGTGGGCATTTAACGTGCCTTGAATACGCACTAGAGGTGACGTGGAATCATACGCAATAGCGCCCCAAACCATGATGCCGCGTTGTCTAGCGGTAGGGCGCTCCACAGTTACTGCCGGATTAGACCTTTCTCCACGCCGACGCCACACTCGTCTGCGGTGACTATCACTGACAGAACAGAAGCGTGACTCATCGGAGAACACGACGTTCCGCCATTCCCTCATCCAAGTCGCTCTAGCCCGGCACCATGCCAGGCGTGCACGTCTATGCTGTGGCGTCAATGGTAGTCTTCTGAGCGGACGCCGGGAGTGCAGGCCTCCTTCAACCAATCGACGGGAAATTGTTCTGGTCGATATTGGAACAGCCAGGGTGTCTTGCACATGCTGAAGAATGGCGGTTGACGTGGCGTGCGGGGCTGCCACCGCTTGGCGGCGGATGCGCCGATCCTCACGTGCTGACGTCACTCGGGCTGCGCCTGGACCCCTCGCACGTGCCACATGTCCCTGCACCAACCATCTTCGCCACAGGCGCTGCACCGTGGACACATCCCTATGGGTATCGGCTGCGATTTGACGAAGCAACCAACCTGTCCTTCTCAGCCCGATCACCATACCCCTCGTAAAGTCGTCTGTCTGCTGGAAATGCCTCCGTTGACGGCGGCCTGGCATTCTTAGCTATACACGTGTCCTGTGGCACACGACAACACGTTCTACAATGACTGTCGGCTGAGAAATCACGGTACGAAGTGGGCCATTCGCCAACGTCGTGTCCCATTTATCGTTCGCTACGTGCGCAGCACAGCGGCGCATTTCACATCATGAGCATACCTCAGTGACGTCAGTCTACCCTGCAATTGGCATAAAGTTCTGACCACTCCTTCTTGGTGTTGCATTTGCTCTGTCAGTCAGTGTAGATAAAAGTTGTTGTAAACAAGATAAGGTTTACAAGAACACAACTTATTTATTTGCTTCACACAGAATTCTACAGTATGTACAGGAATAAAACATAAAATTGTCTTGAAGCAAAGTAGATGATTAATCTTGAGAGAGTTTCTGTTTTTATACACTATGTACACTCTGAATGTATTTACACTCACTGCTATCTTGAAAAGATAGTTCTTGGGAAAGATATAGTTCGTGATAGTTGAAAACTATCATTTGCACTAGCATAGATTAGCTAAGAGATTTCCTTCTAACTTGAAGTGTCTGAGTTCATAAGCTTGTACTAAATGAAAGCTATGTTCACAATTAGAGAATCTAATGAGTGTGTCGGAGCTTGAGTGAGCTTGGGGATGTGTGGCATACAACATCGGGGCTCGACATGGATGAAGGAACGGGAAAGTGGAGTAGTGACCTGAGGAGAAACCTCATACTACCAGAATTCCGTCCACCTGGTCGAGACACATTTTTAAGAGGAGTAGCCTCCGTGTTCGACGTTCAGTGTATTCTGGAGCAGGACACTGGGGAGAATCCTCATGAGTGACAGACAGGGAGCTCCTTATATACGACGTAACAGACACGCGCACTGAAGACTGCGCGTCGAGTCTCGAATGATCCACGCTTGCGTGCGTGCGGCTGGCTGTCGCTGAGCGAAGAGAGCGGAGGACATACAACAAAAGTGACATGAGTAAATCATTTAGGATTGTCAGGATAAAGTGTATTAAAGTTAGGAAATACTCAATTGAATTATTTAGAATTGTTAAGGACAGGAATTTTTAACATGACACTTCATTATTGTTATTACTGTTAGTAATTTCGCAGGTAGTATTTACATACTTGTTTGACAGGTTTTCTATAATTGATTTCAGTACATTATTGAATCTTACATTCAACAGGATGAGGACAGCCACGAGAATGATATATTTATATTCGTGGTGAATGGTGATTTTGGTGAGATATTATATTGGACACTGAAATCTGCCACCCTCGTCACTATTCATTTTACGTAACCTGATTTGAATCTTCTTTGTACAGCTCCGTGTGTGGAGAACTTACTAATATGTAGTTGAATATAGACTAGTGGTAGGATGTCATTATTTTTCAGCAGTGTGATTTTTATTTGATTTTAGGTAATAGGATATTCATTTGACTGTGACTCCATTTGTAAATAGTAGTTTATTTATTCCTAAGTTTTCTTAAGTGGGAGAGTTATCAGCCCTAGTTTAATTTAAGTAAAATTAGGAAAATACTCGCGTAAAATACAGAAGGAAATGTCTTTGATTCAGTTGATGGAATCCTAGCAACAACAACAGTGGTAAATTACATGAGTTACTGAACTATAATTTGTAAATTCAATTCATCTAAATTGTGGAAACTTTATGTTAATTAATCAAATTTTTGTTCAGGCAGTTCAGTAATCTCTAGATTTGAAGTAATATAAAATGTAACTTTTATAGAGTGAATTTCTTTTATGTTTTACACAGTGATGTAGTGGTTGTTTTAAAAAATGAGTTTGAATAATTTCAGTGATAATCAGAGATATTTATCAAGGGAAAATTAACTCCGTTATCCTTGAATGTTCTGAGTAATTAAATTTATAATACACACTGGTAAGAATGAAGGTTGACTTCAGTGGCTATTCTATTATTTTTTATTATTATTATTATTATTGTTGTTGTTATTTACAAGACACATTTATTATTATTATTATTATTATTATTATTATTATTATTATTATTATTATTATTATTATTATTATTATTATTATTATTATTATTATTATTATTATTATTATAGCATCACCATTGTAAAGTATATCTATTCAGCATAAATATCTGATTAGTAGTAAATTGGAAATACATTTGGAAATGAATTAATAACTTCAATTAACAAGAATGTCAATAATTTTTAATGTAACCTTTTGGAAGTTTAATTAACTTAATTAATAATGATGTTATGATTGATAATCATGGACACATTATTATTTTAAGCTACGGCAATTGATTTGGATAACATTTATTTTCTTGATTTAGGAAGATTATTTATTTATTTTCCTCTGATTTTAATTAATAAAATTTATATACACATTTTTAAGAATCAGTCTGTGTCAAAGGTATTTTATTTCAGTAGCTAGTTGACCTTGGTTAGATAATCCCATATGCATCCATAATTCACGACAGGGACTGATCACCAATGAGAAGAGTCTCAAAATCGCGGTGAGTATATTTTTTCTATGTGCAGCCGAGGAAAGAATGGACCTGAATTGATCACCGAAGCTCTACAAGGGTGCAAGCGTATGACTTTTAGTGCCGGGAGTGTCCGAGGATAAGCTCGGCTCGGCAGATGCAGGTCTTTTAATTTGACGCCCGTAGTCGACCCGCGCCTCGTGATGAAGATGAAATGATAATAAAGGCAACACATACACCCAACCCCCATGCCAGCGGAATTAAACAATTATGGTTAAAATTCCCGACCCTGCCGGAAATCGAACCCGGGAATGCTGTGACCTACGCTGAGCACACTAGCAATTTAAGTATCGAGCAGTAAACCAGAATATGAATACCAGATTATCATTCACTCGCTTCAAATGCCAAAATTTCCTGCATTCAAAAATTCCAAGAATCCCCATATTCCGAACATCCAACCTAACGCCAACACCATTCCCTATGTCTTAAGCCAAAGCTTCGACATTTTTTACACTCTTACGCTTAGATGCCCTTCGCTTTGCATTTATCACCTGAACACCCTTCAAATTTCAAAAATACCAACATTCAAAAAATTCCAAAAATCCAAACATCCAACAATTTAAACACCAAAAATTCCAATGTTCACTAAAAACACGTCAAATCAGGTAAAACAAAAAATCACAACATCCAGCCCTTCAAATGCAAAAATTAAAAACTTTGCTAATTTGCTCCACATTTACCTCCGCCTTATTTATACTCCTCATCTTTAAGTAGGCAAGAGAAAAAAGTAAAGCCATCTCCGTACAGGCTATAAAGCTCATTGAAGCAGTAGGAGAGATTATTTTAATAATTCGTATTATTATTATTATTATTATTACTATTATTATTATATATATAATTCGCTGGGGCCATCAAGGACCACGTTAAGTCTTGTTGCATTTGACACTGAACTTGGCCTTCTTTAGAGCCCAAATTTCCCTCATTCTTTGTGAGTGGGCCTGCTTACGCTCCTCTGTCCAAGGGGCTCCGTGTCTTCTCTTCGGTTGCTCGTCTCGGTTTAGCCCGTTCGTCAATATTTTCTTTCGGAAGAGATCTCTGTTAAGGGCGTCTTCAGCTGAGATATGTAGCATTTGAAGGTCTTGTTTGGTATTTCTAAACCAGGGAATTGTGCCTTTGGGGTTTGAATCAAAAAGTGAAATATTTCTTTAGTTAACTTTCTTCCGTCTATTCTTTTCAGATGACCGTAAAATCGAGCCCGTCTTTTTCTGATTGTGTCGGTAATTTTCTCTATTTTGCTGTAGACTTCCTTGTTGGATCTCTTTTGATGGACTCCATTTCTGTACTTTGATCCCAAGATTCCTCTCACAATTTTGCGTTCTTTTTTCTCCAGTTCTTCAAGGAGTCCTTTGTTGGCATTTAGAGACAGGGTTTCGGCTGCATATAGAACTACTGGCTTCAGAACAGTTTCATAGTGACGTATCTTGGTGTTTTGGGAAAGGCATTTTTTGTTGTAGATTGTGCGGGAGTTTGGTAGGCTATTTCCAGTTTGGGTACTCGCTCCTGAAGTGCTTCTTTGTCCAGTCCATTTTTCATGATGATCTCACCCAGGTATTTGAATTTGTCTACTCGGGTGATGTCCCTGTATTTTGTATGGAGTTTTGGTGGAGCCTCTTTGATGTTAGTCATTACTTCTGTTTTCTCAAACGATATCTGCAAACCAGTTTGTTCGGCAATTTCCTTTAAAATTTCAACTTGAGCTCTAGCGGTTTCTATGTCGTTTGAGAGAACAGCAATATCATCGGCAAATGCTAAGCAGTCTGTTGCGATCCCCTTAGATTTGGTTCCTATTCTCAATGGACTGTAGTTGATTTCCTGTAATCTCACCCGCCAGGTTCTGATGATCTTTTCAAGAACACAGTTGAAGAGTATCGGGGATAGCCCATCACCTTGTCGGACTCCTGTTTTGATGTCAAAGGAATGCGAGAGACATCCGTGGAACTTCACCTTGGATTTTGTATCGGTCAGGGTGGCTCTAATTAATGCCAGCAGTTTCAAATCAACTCCAAATTCATTTAAGATGTTTAGCAGGACTTCCCGGTCAATGGAGTCGTACGCTTTCTTAAAGTCCACAAAGACAGACACATACTGCTTGGACCTTAGTGTACAATATCTGATGATCGTTTTGAGATTTTGGATCTGTTCAGCTGTTGAGCGACCTTTTCTGAACCCTCCTTGGTATTCACCTATTTGATGTTCGACTTGTGCTTCCAAACGCTCCAGGATGCCAAGTGATAGAATTTTGTAAGTCACGGGTAGCGAAGATATTCCTCTGTAGTTGTTGATGTTCTTCATGCTGCCTTTTTTGTGTAATGGATGGATCAAAGCTATTTTCCAATCTTCGGGTAGGGTCTCCTTGTTCCAAATTTCTTCTATTTGCTTTTGCAAGATATCAAGTGATTCCTCTGGGGCATATTTCCATAGTTCTGCTACTACTGAGTCTTCCCCCGGCGCTTTGTTATTTTTGAGACGGGCAATGTGTCGCTTGATTTCATCTCTGTCGGGTGGTCTGGAATCTGGGTACCTGAGTAAGGGTTCCTTGGTTTCAATGGGGCTTTGCGGTTTAGAGCAATTAAGTAGATTCTTGAAGTAGTCTGCCAGAATGCTGCAATTTTCTTCATTTGACGTCGCCAGTGAGCCGTCCCTTCGCTCAAAGCATAGAGATGGTGGTTTATAGCCAGTGAGTTTGCGTTTGAAGGCTCTGTAGTACTCTCTGCTTTCATTCTTCCTAACGTTTTGTTCTATCTTTTCAATGACAGATTTTTCGTATTTACGTTTCTCAGTTCTGAACACCCTAGCTGCCTGGGCACGTTGGGTTTTGTAGGTTTCCCGATCATTTTATGATTTCGTAGAGTAGTACTGTTTCCACGCATTGAGTCTTTCTTGGAGGACTGATTCGCAGGTACCATTCCACCAGGCATGCTTTTTGCTTCTCTTGATTTCTGCGACGTCTTTGGCGGCCTCAACAAGGAGACTTTTTGCGTTGTTAAAGTCACAGTCATTTGGTCTAGCCTTCTCCTGGAACTCCTCGACCCTTTGCCGAAGTTTATCATTGTCGAAGCGTGTGATCTGTTTGGTTGTCTTCCTTGTGTTTGCGGGAATTGGTTTGAATTTCATAAGAGACATATAATGATCTGAGGCCACATTGATGCCTTTCTTTACCTTGACATTCATAATCTCAGGGCTGATTCTCCTGGAGATTGCAACATGATCAATTTGGAACTCTCCGAGAGATTGGACGGGAGAACGCCAAGTCATTTGCTTTCTGGGTAGATGGAGAAAGTGGATCGACATGACCTGCAGGTTGTGATTTTCGCAAATGGACACCAGTCTTTTGCCGTTGGGATTGGTTCTTTTGTGAGCAGGGTTATTTCCTATAACTTTCTTGTACTTCTGTTCCCGACATAGTTGGGCACTGAAGTCACCCAAAAGAAGCTTGACATGGTATTTGGGGACTTTGTTTAATTTTTCATCCAGTAGGTCCCAGAAATTATCAACTTCGTCTGGATCAGACTTGTTCTTATCGTTTGTAGGAGCATGTGCGTTAACTAGAGCGTAGGTTTTGTTCGCGCATTTCATTGTGAGTATAGACAATCTGTCATTCACAGGTTCGAAATTTGCAACCGATTTAAGGATCTTGGTTCTAACAGCAAACGCGGTTCCAAGCAGCACAGCTCCATTGAGGATTCCTCTTTGCGCTTTGCTCTTGAAAAATCGGTAGCCTTCGGATTGAAAAATCTCTTCATCTGGGTACCTTGTTTCCTGTAGGGCCATTATGGATATCTGATTTTCGTGAAGAGCTTTGGAGAGGGTTTTCAGCTTGCCAGTTTGTGTAAGTGAATTTATGTTGAAAGTTGCCAGAAAGGTTTTAGATTTTGGCCTGAGTTTTTGACTCTTCGGGGTACACCGAGACGCTCCGACTCGTCTCTTGCATGATGTCGAGTCTCCCCCAGAATCCGAACGAGACTCGTGCGCCGTGGCGTTCACGACGAGGGATTTATCCGAAGATTTACCCCCTGGGGTATGTTTCTTGAAATGTTGTGCCATCATGCTTTTTGACTTGACTTTGCTTTGGACGGGTACCCATCCTTTTACAACTAGGGTTGTTAGCCCTAGAGGTTGCCTCAAGATGTTTTCTGGCTTCTGGTCATTTACCAGTCTTCGCCGTAACCCTGGCAAGGGACCAATTTTTTTTCACGGTGGTATTTTATTTCCCTACTACCCTCTGACTCTGCTGGCGGCAGAGCCAGCGAGCTTCCCCAATTCCAATGGGACGCGTCCGATGGAGGTAACCGGTAAATCCCCACCTATTATTATTATTATTATGATTATTATTATTATTATTATTATTATTATTATTATGTCATTTGTATCTTTATTCTTAATATTTGAAGCTGAAAGGTGTGATATTAAAAATTTGTGATATTAAAAATTGGTTTTGTACAAGAGGGTGGGAAAACAAGCCATTTACAACTCGGAAAGTTTTGTGTGAGTCACGTGGAAACAGCCCAGAGTCTAACGAAGCGGCCTGGTCATTATTGTCTTGGGACCCGGAAGAGGTTCGGAGCGTGGTCTTGGTATGGCAAGACGATCTCTCGCTCGTGACTGAATGGCAATGAAGACCAAACTAGACGTACCACGTGAGAGTAAGGGGAAGCTAAGTTCTATTTAGGCATGTGAGAAAACGGCGGAGACTTGACTTAAAATGTTGTCGTAAAATGATGTGGAATGTGATATGTGGTACTGACCTACAAACTGTGGAGTGCTTAGGCACTTGGGTATTTTATCACTTGTGACGGCTTGATGTCTTATATTTTGGTGAGAGTTATGGGGTGCCGTATTTCAGACTTTCCATAATTTATGTTCTGGAACAACAAGCGTGTGTTGCTCGAGTGAATGTATCTTTAAACCAAGTGCTCGAATCAGTGAACACAGAATTATAAAGGTACAGTAGCTGTTTGATATAACAAGTGCCAGTTATGAGAATATGCAAGTTGTGTTGTTACAAATAGACAGTGAAAGGTAATTTGTAATTAATTTTCAACGGACTGACTGCAAATGGTAGCTTGGTCCTCGCTTTTGGTTTCCCACTGTTTTTGTTGTTGTTCTTGTTGTTGTTCCTGTAAATATAGAGTCTTCCAGCAGTATTTTTGAGTATATTTTATGTATATTTTGGTGTGTTGATGAGGAGCTCATACAAGAATATGTTCAGAATATATGTAGTTATTTTAGAATCTGTGGAGTTATTGATAAACCTAGGTGCTGTTCCAATTTATTTACTCGTTTTCAGATGGTTATGTAAGGCCTGAAACAGATGTACCAGTACGCATTTTTATGTACACGCCCTAGAAGAGAGAGAATTATCATACTTTATAAAAATTTGAGGGATCCATTCTGGTGAACTATGGCGCCCATACTATGGACATTTCGATAAATTGTTTTTATAAATTTTCATTTTAATTATGCTATTATTCTATTGCAATTATTTTATATTACACAGTGGACGGAAAAGTCTTCCCTACCCGCAAATTCGTCACTACCTGGGATAGAGTGGTTAGCCAATGCCCGGCCGCCTTCGCCCCCAGGAATTAGCCTGGTACTCACTTTTTGTGTAGACTGAGTGAATTTCAGGGCCATGTTCCTCTCGAGAAGTAGAAATCTCTTTTCTAATTTTTTTCAGCTTCCTGGCAGGAAATCGGACCCACGTCCTTCCGAGTGAACCGAGAATCAAGGTCCTGTTTCGAATTTTTAAATCGATGATAGATTACTCTCCATTTATTTATTTACCAATTATTATATCAGAAACTAACTGGTTGCCTTTCTCTTTATTCTCAACGATCAATATATACTGGAAAGAAATGCCTAAGTTTTACTTTGATTAATTTACTTGTGTGTAAATGTACGTCTAGAATGATCTCCTTGCAGTCGCTTAAGTGCGGCCAGTATACAGTAATCGGGAGATAGTGGGTTTGAGCCCCACTGTCGGCAGCCCTGAAGATGGTTTTCCCGTGGTTTCCCATTTTCACACCAGGCAAATGCCGGGGCTGTACCTTAATTAAGGCCACGGCCGCTTCCTTCCACTTCCTAGGCCTTTCCTATCCCATCGTCGCCATAAGACATATCTGTGTCGGTGCGACGTAAAGCAAATAGCAAAAAAAAAAAAAAAAAAAAAGAATGATCTCCAATTTGTGTCATATAAAATTTTCACCTTAAACTTCGCCAATTACAAATAACAAAGAAGTCTTCTACTTTTCACTTGAGCACTGTATTTCATCACTGGCTTTCTGTTACAATAAAATGTCAACTTTCTTGTAGGAAATTGATATTACATAACGAAACAACTAGTACCTACATGCAGACTTGGAAATTACTTACACCGTTTACATTATTAGTAATTTTTACTTCTAATCCTTTTATTTTACAAAATTTAATTTTTACTTGTAATTTACTTCTTTGATTAACATTCTAATCGTTACACTGATGTAAATCACAGGGAAGCAGAAACGGGAAAAATAAATGATGATGAAGGTTCCACTACAGCAAAACCAGTAACTCCGCCAGTTCTGGATGAGGTACTTTCAAAGACATTCCAAAGATGTTCTTAAAATGAAAGACGGGTATTCCTTCAAATGCTCTGTAGGGCGTCTTTTGAGTAAATGCAAAGATGTTCTTTTCCCCTTTTAAGCGCCGAGGATTAGTCATGAGAATTTTAAGAACCACTTAATGTACTTTGCAGTGTAAATGGATAATCGTTTAAAAAGCTAAAAGTCATTAATAAAAATAAAAATGATTGAATAAAATTATTTCGAAAGCTCCAAGGTATCATGTTTGTCTCACCTGGTGATGATAGCCACTTAATGCATCTGTGCTGAAAAAACACAAAATGAAGTTTATAATACCTTTTTCCTTGCAAACTTAGGTATTACTTCATCCCCCATGCGAAAACAAAATCAGTGAGTTCTTTAAGACTACCGTTCTGTAAAGTAATTGTAATTGTAACAGTAATTTTATTGCCTACTTGTTGATAAAGTAATTTCAAATCGTAATTGAGTAAAATATTTCTCAAATAACTGTAATTGAGCCCAATTACTTATTTCCTGTACTGTTCCCATCACTGCTCACATGATTCTGATGACCCCCATGCTATAGTGTGTAGTTTGTTTACATAATAATAATAATAATAATAATAATAATAATAATAATAATAATAATAATAATAATAAAGATTGTACCGGGCGGTACACCTCTACACCGTTTATTTAAAAGTTGCGCCAGTTGAAACTCCTCTTCTGGAGGAAGGTTGAACTTTATCTACTCTATTAATTCTCTACTTTCTCAGAAGATGTCACCACGTGGAAAATTTTGAGTTTTTGAACTGTGTCACTTTTGATGTGTTTTTGTTTCGCTTGAAGTAAGAAGTGTGAACTTTCTCTTCTAGAGGACACTACTGAAGATCAACAATAGTGCACCCTAGTGCGAAGTCAAAGAACTATTTTGTTGGAGAAATTTTTATTTCAAAAGTTTTTTGTTAAATTTCTTTCTGTTATGGTTTAAGTTGGCTGTATACCCCTCTTTTTCCCCTTGTTTTAGATTTATCCAATCCCGAATTTCTTTTAGTAATTTCTGACCAATCGGGTGTATCATCCCCCAACTTGTATCTGTTGCGGGGTCCTATCCAATAAAAACATTGTGGGCGGGTGTTTTCTTTCCCCTAACGCCTAGAAACTTCCGCGAGAGTATTTAAACTGCTGATTTTTGGGTCTCTGGGCCACTTCTGTTCCATCTTTCAGTGTGTTAAGTACCTAGCAGGAGGCGGGAGGCGCCTCTTTCTTCGGCTGCGGTCAACAATAAGGTAATGGCCGATTAATAAATTCTTTCTTTTCTTGCTCAGCAGTTTAACTCTCGGGGCGGGTGCGAAGCGTTCCACCATGTAACCTTTTCCTAAAATGTAACTAGTCTTTTCTTCTATTCTCTTGAAAAGCTACATACTGGGATAGAGAGTGCTAACCCTCTCGAGCTCCCACTCATAATGTTTTGAGGTGAACTTATTGTTTCTCAACCTATTCTTCGATAACGTAAAACAAATTGTTCTTTTCTAAGTCACCTCTGTAGTATGGGATTAGCCCTTGCATCAGTGGCCTAAGAGCCAAAGTAGGTCTTAAAATCAAAGTGTATTAGGAGTGCAAGTTCGCCTCCTCTCAAATTGTTTTAGAGGTCATTTAATTAACCTGCTTTTCATTTAATAGACCTCAGTAGATTGGGTATTTTACCCCTGGGTTTGTGTCCGTTGTGGACAACTTGAAGGTGGAGTTTGGTGTGGCCCGGGAGAGGCTTAAATTAAAGAGCGTGTGGCTCTTTTGGAAACGGAGTGTTGTGTGCCTCGAGGAGGCTTAACTGTGTAATTTGGAGCAAGTGCTCCAGGGTTTGATTGGGGTCTTCTGCCCCTTTGTTAAAATTTGTATATCGGAAAGTTGGGCTAGTTGCTCAAGAATTGTGAACTCAGGGCTCGAAGCCCAAACTCTGTAACCCCTGTAATTGTACATTTCAAATTGTGTTTCGGCTACTAAGTACCTGTTCTTTGTTATTACTTAATATTGAAAAGAAAATATAACCTCGTTAAATTTTACATTAACTTTGATTCCGTAGTTTGAAACCCATTCACGCCCGCACCTTCTTACACCTCTACCTACCGCTAAAACACGGTAACAAGTGGTAGCAGAGCGTGGTTGAATGGGTCTCAATTTAGCCCCTTTTGACGGCTAAACATTGTTTGTTCCGAACTCTAACTATTTTCCCAGTTGCTGGAATTTTTTGAGTTTTTCAAAATTGTTCTGTCACCATGCCCGGCCCTCGCGATGTTCTCCTTCTTAACTATTTGCGCAAGGAGGAGTTGATCTATGAATTAACTACCAGAAATGTGCAATCTGGAGGCACGGTTGCAATAGACACTAACAAGCTTAGAGAGTCCCTTGATTTGCCCATTTCCATCCCCAATTTGGGAGAGAAAGAAATTGACGACTCTCTTTCCACGATCACGGAGAATATTACTGGGCTAGCTTCTGTAGTTAGTTTTTTTGATGAAAATGATCCGTCTCCTAATCAAATTAAGCGTGTGCAAGGCAGGCTATATCATTTTTCGAATAGGGTTAACGATCTGTTGTCTCTAAAACTGAATGACGTTCAGATGAAGGAAGCTAGTACGCTCCTGGAAAATATTTCTGAATTATCTAGTAAGGTCACTCAATTGTTAACTGGGGAAGTTCCTCCCAAATCTGATCAACCCACCATAGTGAATGCAGGTAGTGAGGAAGCGCCTCCCAAGGGAGAAGTTAACAGGATAACCGTTGCTGCTCAAACTACCCCTGCCCCATTGGACAACGAATCTGAACGTCGTGCATCATTGAGTAACATCCGTTCTGAATTGACTTCCTTGCCATTGAAACCTTTACCTACTATGTCACCCGGATTTAGTAGCTTGCCTCATCCATTGGCAATGTTGCTCAGAGGTATATCCAAGTTTTCTGTTAATACCACCAGTGACGTAATTTCATTTTTAAGATTTCTAGTGGAATTTCAGGATCATGCCCTTGTTTTTTCTCTGTCTCCATGTAAAATCTTGCAAATTATCTATCCGTATGCTATTGGTATTCTCTCCGACAAAATAGTAAGAGCCATAGCTGAACAGTCATCCATCGAAGATTTTCATGCACATCTACTTGCTAATTTTATTCCTGCCCGCGCAAGGTCATCTCTGATTCAGAAATACTATTATCGAGTACAGAGGTTGGATGAAAACTTGGCTGATTTCATACAAGACATTAAGTTTTATACCAGGGTGTTTGCTCTTCACTTCCCTGAGGACCAAATTGTACAAGCTATTGTGGAAGGCATTTCACCATCTTATAGGTCATACTTGTGTTTTGCGGCGTGCCCGCAAACTTTTTCTGAACTTGAAGCGTTGGCCGTCTCAGCGGAAGGAGTTAGATACGCCGATTCCTTGCGTGTAGCGAAAGAACCCCCGCCTTCCTTTAGTAATACTCGGCCTCCACCTCGCCGACCAGTCACACCCCGTAAATGTTATGCTTGCGGGTCGCCTGACCATCTTCGCAATAAATGTCCATTGGTCAAAAGTAGTAGGGCAAATAATGGAGCTGGTTCATCACAAGGCTGTTTTAAATGTGGGGCCTTCTCACATATCGCCAAGAATTGTCCGAACTCAAATAGCACCCCCTCCTGCTCAACTTCTGGTGCAAATTCCATCTATGCCAATAATAAAAAGTGACTAGTGGCTTCGGTTGAGTCGACTAATCCATCTTCCCGAGACTCAGCCCCTAGTAAACAGATTGTAAATGCAGAGAACGATCAGCCTTCAAATTCATCTTTTGAATGCCCTAAAGAATGTCTTAGGATTGCGGCGGATACCCCCGCACCTGTTCCTTTTCTTAAGATTAAGTTAAATAACGAGCCTATAACAGCTCTCTTAGATTCAGGTAGTGTTTGTTCGATTATTGCGGCTGAATGGTATTCTAAATTGCAATCGGTTTGTAAACTTCCTGACTATGTCTCTTCTCCTGTTCAATACGTTTCGGCTAATTCATCTCCATTAGAAATTCTAGGTTCCTTACTGGTCAAAATTCGTGTTTTTAAGTTTACATGGAAAATGAAATTGTTTGTGGCCAAGCAATTGTCTTGCCCCATTATATTGGGAGCTGACTTTATTTCTCACACTGGTCTTGTACTCGATCTCAAGTCTAGGTCGTGTACATTCAAATTTGCTTCTAGTTGTAAAATCCCACTATTAAAGTGTAATTCTGTGTCATGTTCTTCTATTTCGCCTACCCAGGATGAGATGTTGTTAGACCTTAGACATCTACCTGAGGAGCAGGCTGATAGTATTCGCAAACTGTGTCAGTCGTTTCCCGAGGTGTTCTCTGATACTCTTGGTGTTACTGACCTTATAGAATACAAAATTGAGGTTACGGATTCGATTCCTGTCCGTTTTCCACCGTATAGGCTATCTCCACCTAAAATGAAGGCTCTGAAGGAAATCATCGATCAGATGTTGAAGGACGGTATTATTAGGCCCTCTAAGTCAGCGTATTCTTCGCCCATTTTTCTAGTACCGAAACCCCAAGGAGGCTTCAGGCCTGTCATTGATTACAGGGCTCTCAATCGGAAGGTGGTGTTACAATCTGTGCCCCTTCCCGACCTTCATTCTTGTTTTTCATGGTTTCGTAAGGCCAAGTTCTTCACCATCTTGGACTTAAATCAGGCCTATAATCAAATTCCCCTTGCCGAAGAGTCTAAACACCTTACAGCGTTTGCCACGGACTGGAATTTATACGAATACAACCGCGTGCCTTTCGGGCTCCCCACGGGGGCAGCTGTGCTCACTAGGCTACTAGATAGGGTCTTCTCCGACATCAAATTCGAGTACTTATATCACTACTTAGATGATGTCGTAGTATTTTCAGAGACTTTTGAAGAACACCTAGATCATCTGCGAGAAGTTCTCGATCGCCTGCGTAAGGCTGGGTTAACTGTTAAGTTGTCTAAGGTTGCCTTTGCTAAGCCCTCTATGTCATTCCTAGGGCATATTGTGTCACCCGATGGTGTAGCAGTCGATCATTCTAGAACACAGGCCATCCGTGATTTTAAACCTCCCAAGGACATTAAAGGTATCGCCAGGTTCATTGGTATGGTGAATTTCTTCAGAAAGTTCATTCCTAACTTTGCTAATAGAGCGGCGCCCTTAAACCTTCTTCGTAGGAAAGGCATCAAATTCGAGTGGGGACCTTCTCAACAAGCCGCTTTTGAAGACCTGAAATTAGCTCTCTGTAATGCCCCTGTCCTTGCTATGCCTGATTTCTCGAAGAAATTCATTGTCCAAACCGACGCATCGTCGTCAGCAGTAGCGGCAGTCCTTCTTCAAGAGACTGAACTAGGGAGGCGACCCATCGCCTATGCGTCTAGGACATTGTCGGCTCAAGAAGCCAAGTATTCCATCTATGAGCTCGAAGGTTTGGCAGTCTTATTTGCCTTAGAAAAGTTCCGTCTCTATCTGGAACATGTCAAATTCGACCTGGAGACAGATAATCAAGCCTTAAGCTGGGTCTTAGGTAGGCCGCGTCGTACTGGTCGTATAGCCCGCTGGGCTATTCGTATTTCCGCCTTCCAGTTTGATGTTAGACATATCAGAGGTACCGAAAATGTTGTTGCTGATGGACTCAGCCGTATGTTTCATAACGACGTCGAGACCCACGAACCGGTCGACAGTTCATCACCTTCCGAGTCCATGCTATCTGAGGTTAATGCCATCCTAACAGATGCTCCCATGCTTTTTAGGGATATCGAGAAATACCAACGTGAAGATCCGACGCTGGCTCCGATAATGGAAACCCTTTCTTCTGGGGAACATGTTGTCCCTTATGTTCTGAGGAATGGTGTTTTATGTTGCCCTTCGAGGCATGATAAGATGATGAAAGTTGTTGTTCCAGCAGTTCTTGTACCTATGATCTTCAAGTATTATCATGAGACCCCATTAGGAGGGCATCTGGGTATCTTTAAAACTCGTGAAAAGATTCGTGACATGTTCATCTGGAAAGGTATGGACGGTGAAATTCGGGAACTTGTAAAAGCTTGTAAATCTTGTTTGATCAGTAAACCCACCATGTCCACTAAAGTAGGCCTTTTGTCTTCTCATCAAGCGTCGCGCCCCATGGAACGCCTGTATATTGATTATGTAGGACCCTTCCCCCATTCAAAGGGAAATGCCAACAAATTCATCTTCGTATGTGTAGATGGTTTTACCAGATTTTCTTGGTTATTTCCGACTAAGCTGGCTACCGCTCAGTCCACCATTACCTGTCTAAATTCTATTTTTGCTTCTTTTGGTCCGTGCCAATATATTGTATCTGATAATGCTAAGGCGTTCACATCAAATCTTTTTCGTAAATTCTGTTTTGACTTGTCCATCTCTCATGTAACCACTTCTGCTTATTACCCTCAACCATCTCTGGCTGAACGGGTTAACCGTAATCTCAGGTCCGCACTTATTGCCTATCATCATGAAGATCATTCTAGGTGGGACACGTCCCTGCATTGGTTAGCTTTTGCTTTGAATTCGGCGGTTCATGAATCACACAAGTTTACTCCAGCTTCTTTGATGTTTAAGTTTGTTCCCAACACGCCGCTCTCTAACCTCTGGTCTCTGAGTGACATTCTGCCCGAGACAATAGATCCGGATAATATTAAAGATCTTTGGAAGAAGGCTAAAGCCAATCTTAAGGTATCTCATGAAAAGGTTAGGGAAAGGTATGATCGTGGACGGAGACCCACCCCTTTAAAGGTAGGTGACCAAGTAATGGTCAAAAATTTTGTTCCCGCGGGCAAGCTTGCCCCCAGATTTCAGGGGCCTTGTATCATTCTCGATTTTCTTACGCCGGTTACCTTATTGTTAAGTAATCCAGCCACCGAGAGGATATTTAGAGTTCACCTGTCCCAGGTGAAGCCGGTGTAATTTCTGTGTTAACTTGCTTTATATTATTTTGAAAGGATATGAAGGTTATATTTTTTTTTTTTTTTTGAGTTTCACTTTTAAGGCATTCTGCACTACCTATAATATTTTGTTTCAGATGTAAGCATTTTTGTAAAACCTGTCCCGACCCGTTAAACTGCCATTCTGTCCTTTCCACGGCCATTACCACGCTCCCGTCTCCTGCTCCACCTTACACTGTGGCTTCATAATATTTAATGCCATGGATATCTACACGCCGCTGGCCCCTCAACCTCTCCATAATGCCTGTACCCTCAATGAAGACGATGGTCCAACACAATTCTGCCGCCTAGCTTTAATGTTTCAGTGCCCCCGCAGCCGCGCAGCGCCGTGCAGCAACTGGGGAGGGGGATGGGCCCCCTCCTCTCCAGCGAGGCCGACATGTGCACGGCGAGCCGGAGCTCTCCTCCCGGCCAAGGCGGATGTGCGGCGCACGACCTGCTACTGGCCCGCAGCCTGTATATGTTCACCGCGGGCGCGGCGTGTTTCAACACCTCTGCTCCCCTCATAGTGCGGGCGAGCGATATCTCAGGGTACTTAAGGGGTCCGAGCGGCCTCCTTTTGGACGCAAGCTGCAACGGCCGGTCCGGCCATCCAACTTCATCAACATCAACTACATGGACAGTTACTATAAGAGATAACTACACTTGGGAATTCAACAGCAATATTTGGTGGACATTGCAAATTTTTCCTTCACTTTTAAGTATTAAAAGCTTATCTTCAGAAATTCAACTTCTATAAACATAAAGACTTTACTTCACCTGCAACAACAACATTTTGAAACTGAATTAAGAAATCTTGTAAATGCTTCTGCTATCTATCTTCGTATCAACATCATTACTTGGACTTTGTTTCAAACTGATTTCATGTGTCACCCCTGGAGGAACTTTTGGGGGGGGAGGTCTGTACCGGGCGGTACACCTCTACACCGTTTATTTAAAAGTTGCGCCAGTTGAAACTCCTCTTCTGGAGGAAGGTTGAACTTTATCTACTCTATTAATTCTCTACTTTCTCAGAAGATGTCACCACGTGGAAAATTTTGAGTTTTTGAACTGTGTCACTTTTGATGTGTTTTTGTTTCGCTTGAAGTAAGAAGTGTGAACTTTCTCTTCTAGAGGACACTACTGAAGATCAACAATAGTGCACCCTAGTGCGGAGTCAAAGAACTATTTTGTTGGAGAAATTTTTATTTCAAAAGTTTTTTGTTAAATTTCTTTCTGTTATGGTTTAAGTTGGCTGTATACCCCTCTTTTTCCCCTTGTTTTAGATTTATCCAATCCCGAATTTCTTTTAGTAATTTCTGACCAATCGGGTGTATCATCCCCCAACTTGTATCTGTTGCGGGGTCCTATCCAATAAAAACATTGTGGGCGGGTGTTTTCTTTCCCCTAACGCCTAGAAACTTCCGCGAGAGTATTTAAACTGCTGATTTTTGGGTCTCTGGGCCACTTCTGTTCCATCTTTCAGTGTGTTAAGTACCTAGCAGGAGGCGGGAGGCGCCTCTTTCTTCGGCTGCGGTCAACAATAAGGTAATGGCCGATTAATAAATTCTTTCTTTTCTTGCTCAGCAGTTTAACTCTCGGGGCGGGTGCGAAGCGTTCCACCATGTAACCTTTTCCTAAAATGTAACTAGTCTTTTCTTCTATTCTCTTGAAAAGCTACATACTGGGATAGAGAGTGCTAACCCTCTCGAGCTCCCACTCATAATGTTTTGAGGTGAACTTATTGTTTCTCAACCTATTCTTCGATAACGTAAAACAAATTGTTCTTTTCTAAGTCACCTCTGTAGTATGGGATTAGCCCTTGCATCAGTGGCCTAAGAGCCAAAGTAGGTCTTAAAATCAAAGTGTATTAGGAGTGCAAGTTCGCCTCCTCTCAAATTGTTTTAGAGGTCATTTAATTAACCTGCTTTTCATTTAATAGACCTCAGTAGATTGGGTATTTTACCCCTGGGTTTGTGTCCGTTGTGGACAACTTGAAGGTGGAGTTTGGTGTGGCCCGGGAGAGGCTTAAATTAAAGAGCGTGTGGCTCTTTTGGAAACGGAGTGTTGTGTGCCTCGAGGAGGCTTAACTGTGTAATTTGGAGCAAGTGCTCCAGGGTTTGATTGGGGTCTTCTGCCCCTTTGTTAAAATTTGTATATCGGAAAGTTGGGCTAGTTGCTCAAGAATTGTGAACTCAGGGCTCGAAGCCCAAACTCTGTAACCCCTGTAATTGTACATTTCAAATTGTGTTTCGGCTACTAAGTACCTGTTCTTTGTTATTACTTAATATTGAAAAGAAAATATAACCTCGTTAAATTTTACATTAACTTTGATTCCGTAGTTTGAAACCCATTCACGCCCGCACCTTCTTACACCTCTACCTACCGCTAAAACACGGTAACAAAGATAATAATAATAATAATAATAATAATAATAATAATAATAATAATAATAATAATAATAATAATAATAATAATAATAATAATAATAATAATAATAATAATAATAATAATAATAATAATAATAATAATAATAATAATTGTACCAGGAGGTACACTCCTTCGCCGCACGTTTAAGTCTTGCGCCAATTGGAACTCCTCTACTGGAGAAACACTGAACTTAAATGGGACCTACTTAAACCTTTCCTCTGAAGATGTCACTGTGTGAATTTCGACTTGTTTTGGTTTACTATTTATCTAGAAATTTGGACATTCTCTCATAGATGTCACTGCCTAAAAACTATGATCATGCACCCTGGTGCGAAGTGAAGGAACTTTATTTGAAGAAATTTTGTATTCATAAGTTGGTTCTTTACTAAATTTCGTTCATTCATTTGTGGATTGGCAATATTTATCTTTCTTTCCGCCAGTTTCGAATTTAGCCAATCCAGAATTTCTGTAATTAATTTTCAGCCAATCATCGGCTTCTTCTTCGATTTGGTGTGTATCTGTAAGGTATCCAATAACATTGAGAGGGTGTGGCTTAATTATTCATGAAAGGTCTCGAACCTTCCCCGAGGGTTTATAAACTGCTGATTTTCACATCTCTTGGCCATTTGATCTACGTCTATCTAAGTGTGTGGATGTGAAGCAGGAGGCGGGTGGCGCCTCTTTCATCAGGCAGCAGGTCTTCAGTAAGGTAATGGCCGTGTAACATCTTATTTCTTGCTAGCTCAGCAGTTTAAACCCCGGGAAAGGTCCGAAACTTTAATATGTAACCTATCTTTCTAAACATGTGATTTACTGCCGGCTTATGTAAAAACTTAATTAAATCTGTAACTGTAATTCGGGGATGGAGAGTGATTTACCGTCTCGAGCTTCCCTTCATTTTGGTCTGAGGTGACTACGTTTTGGTAACTGATTTTCTTCTCTTCCTTAATGTCTTAAATAGCTCGTGTACAAGTCACCTCCATAGTTTGGGAATAG
The DNA here is from genome assembly GCF_040414725.1 of Anabrus simplex. Taxonomy (NCBI): domain Eukaryota; kingdom Metazoa; phylum Arthropoda; class Insecta; order Orthoptera; family Tettigoniidae; genus Anabrus; species Anabrus simplex. The sequence continues at coordinate 921,363,502 of NC_090266.1, read as the reverse complement.
CCCCTGTTTCATCGGCCTAGTGCATTTTAGGTTTTAAGAAGCTACATAGAGGAGTGCAAGTATCCGCCTCTTTCCTTTTGTCTGGGTCATTAATTTAACGGTTATTTCTTTTACTCGAAGGCCCTGTAGGTTGGGTACGAGATACCCCTGTTTCTATTTGTAAGCTAGGCCATGGAAGGCCAGAAAGTATAGGACATTTTTCGTGTTGCCTTGAATAGGCGTGGAAAACTGAGAGCGTGTCAGCTCTTTTCATGTGTTGAAAAAGTGCCTCAGAGAGGCTTGATACTCTAATTGTGAGCTAGTGCTCCATGTATTAGGGGTTTTCTTCCCTTTTGAACAAATTGTTGCTTGGTTAAAGTTGAACTAGGAGCTCAGAATTGTAAAATTAGGGCGGCTACCCCAAGAATGTTTAAAGGATGAAATCTTGGATCCTTATAACTCTTGGTTCTAAATCGCCATACCGTTGTTATTGTTGTTAAAGTTTTATTATTCTTGTTTGTTAAAACTTAGAAAATATAACCTTGTTAAAGTTTTATATTAACTTTGATTTTGTAGTTAGACTCATTCACCCCGGCACCTTCTTTCACCTCTGCTGTTCCACAGATACCCCGGAACGATAATAATAATAATAATAATAATAATAATAATAATAATAATAATAATAATAATAATAATAATAATAATAATAATAATAATAATAATAACAACGATAACGTTATTTGCTTTACGTCACACTAACGGCTTTTTGGATTTTCGGAGACGCCGAGGTGCCGAAATTTAGTCCCGCAGGAGTTCTTTTACGTACCAGTAAATCTACCGACACGAGACTGAGGTATTTGAGCACCTTCAGATACTACCGAACTGCACCAGGATCGAACCTGCCAAGCTGGGGTCAGAAGGCCAGCGCCTCAACCGTCTGGGCCACTCAGCCCGGCAGTTTGTTTACAAATCTGTAAGCAAGGTTAATAGAAACCAGTTAAGTTGAACGAAGTCGCGCAAATATTGTCTACATTGTTGGATGCGCTTGAGAACGGTTGGCTGTTGAGAGAGCTCTTGCATTATTGTAGTGATAAAGTAGTAAAAACCTATTGAAATAGCTAAATTTTGTGTATATCTGATTCATTTAGTGCTGTTTATATAGTGGTGTTTAGTGCTTGTTGGTAGAAATTGGGAGTAGTGACATTTATTTAAATTTTGTAACAAATAATTCAGTTGGTCTTCAGTAAATTACGTTTTCTAGGTTAAGTAGGCTAGCTAGGTGTACCTTGTTTCGATTTTAGGTTTAGGAAATACTTTAGGTAATAATATTAACTTTAAAAAATATTTGTAAATATCTGTAGGTTCGTTGGTTATACTTACAAAGGTAGGTTATCATAAGGAATAGTACCGTAACTTCTGCAGAAACTTCTCCGGTATTTCGTATAGATATCCGTTCAAACTATCGCGAAGGTAAAAATTTACTACATAAAAGAAAACCACGATACGCCTGTAAACCTCCATTTAAAAAGAAGTTAAAGAGATTACACGGTAATAGTTAACAGTCGTTGTATTGTTATTGATTATTGTCGGTCCTCATATTCAAATATTGCATTGTTGGCTAAGTTGTGAACAAAGGGTGTAGTGTAGTCAAGTAAATATAAATAAAAATCAGCTGATCTTGTATTCCATTCATTAGTACTTCTAAGTAGGTAGTTAGAGTATCCGTAATTTATATTTCGCTCCCTCAATCTTTCAGTATTTATGAGCGGTTAGCTAATAATAATAAAGTTCATATATCCAGTAATTGCAGTTCAAGTCCTTGGAGTAGCAGTAGTAGTAGTAGTAGTAGTTTTGATAGAAATATTTGAGAAATTACTGTAGACAACCTCGTATTTTTCAGTAGGCCTAATTAAGGACACTTTTATTCTCCGTCCCGTGGAGTAGGGAAAATAATAGTAATCCACCAGCTGTAATAATCACATAACCACATTTCAGTAGAATTGTAGTGAAGATAAGGTATAATATATTAGATAGTATCTTGCTAGTTATATTCGTGTTTTTCTTCGTGTACGGCAATCTTTTCGATACTTAAGCATTTAACCAAACGCAGGGTAGTGTAGTGTAGATACATTGTAGTATAGATACAGTACATTTAGATAGTGCCGTATCTTGCCTGCTATATTCGTGTGTATCTATTAGACCGTAATACTAATAATAATTTGTCTAAGCATTTAGCTTCGTTGGTAATCTTTGACTACAGTAGTTCTTGCAAATTTCATTTCTGTTGTGCTTAGTTTAGTGACATACGGTACGGTTCCGTAATTAGGATACGTCTGAAAGTAGTTTAACATTACTGTAGTGTACTGTACAGTAGTATACGAGTAATATCCTATTAGAATTTAGTGTGATTATTTTATTATTGTAAAATATTTGTGTAGTACTGGTGTAGTAGAGGTATCCGTAGAAACTCGTACTAAAATACTGTTGTTGTAATTAGAATAGGCTTAATTGCAGTTTGGAATTGTGTAGTTCTCGTGTAGGCTATTACTTTCGATATTCAGTAATTAACAGCAGTTTTTATCCTGTCAGGGGTTGTAGGATAAAAAAAAATAGAGCACGACTAAGTAGTATTGTAGTGTAGTCGTATATTAATTACCTTATTGTTGTGTACTATCCCAGACAATATATCCCTCCGTTCATTTATTTTTTGCAAATAAGTTATTTTATTTTTTAATTTCATTCCCCCCCCCCCCGTAAAGAATGGCTAAGGAGCGCGAGTGTAGTTTCTGTGGGTGTGGCGAGGCATTGAGGGGTATGAGGGAGGAGTTGGAAAGTTTGAGGGAGATAATTAGGATTCTCACAGAAGACAGGAGGGAAGATAGGACTCCCTCAAACAACGTACAGGTTACAGTAGGTGTACAAGAGGGAGGGGAAGGAAAGGGAGGAGTTGTAGAAGACAGGTGGTCTAATGTTCTAAGGGGAAGGAGATTGCAGGCTAAGAGCTCTATTCAGGATCAGAGTTCAGGACAGGTGTCTGTGCAAAATCGGTACGAGTCACTCCAGGTAGAACAACAGAGGGAAGATGAGGGACAGGGAACTGTTGCTGAGATGTGTGGGAGTAGGAGGAAGGGAAAAGGTAGGAAAGGAAAATGTAGAGTAGATGATAGGAAAAGACAGGTGGAACAGGGTCATGGGAAGGAGAAAAGGGAGGAGGAAGTAGCTTCTGCAGTTATCAGGAAAGATAGGGCTGACCAGGAGGGGAGGGGATCAAACGAGGTGGGTAGGGTTGAGGCTCTGGTCATGGGAGATTCCATCGTTAGACACGTGGGGAAAGTGTGTGGAGGAAAGGATACCAGGGTAGAGTGTTATCCAGGAATTAGGTTGAGGCAGATGTTGAGGAAAGTAGAAGAGAGGGAGGAGGGGAAGGAGAAGGTGGCAGTGTTTCACGTTGGTACCAACAACGTAAGGCAAGCTGATATAAGTACCAACATAGTTGGAGATGTGTGGGATCTGGTAAATGCAGCACGGGTGAAGTTTAAGAAAGCGGAGATTGTTATTAGTGGAATATTGTGTAGAAGGGATACTGACTGGAGGGTGATTGGGGATTTAAATGAGACTATGGAGTGGGTATGTGGGAAACTGGGAGTGAAATTTCTAGATCCAAATGGGTGGGTAGGAGAAAGGGATCTGCGCTCAGATGGCCTTCATTTAAACCGCAGTGGTACGTATAAGTTAGGAAATTTGTTTGGAAGGGTAATAGGGAGGTACATTCAGGGAAACGGGATGGCCTAGGGAGCGGTGATAAGGCAACAGGGAACTGGAAATCAAGTAGGGATGACATAAAATTGTTAGTGTTGAACTGTAGAAGTATTGTAAAGAAAGGAATAGAATTAAGTAATTTAATAGATATATATTCACCAGATATTGTAATAGGAGTTGAATCATGGCTGAGAAATGATATAATGGATGCAGAAATTTTCTCACGGCACTGGAGTGTGTATCGTAGAGATAGGATAGGAAGGGTGGGAGGCGGAGTGTTCATTCTGGTGAAAGAAGAATTTGTAAGCTACGAAAATGTTAAAGATGAGACACATGAAATTCTAGGTGTAAGGCTCATTTCTAAAGATAATAGGCAACTTGATATATTTGGAGTGTACAGATCGGGAAAGGGTAGCACTGACGCGGATTCAGAATTATTTGATAGGATAGTCAGCTATGTGGGAAACGACATGGAAAGAAATGTGATTGTAGCGGGAGATCTGAATTTGCCAGATGTCAATTGGGAAGGAAATGCGAACGACAGAAAGCATGACCAACAAATGGCAAATAAGTTAATATGGGAAGGACAGCTGATTCAGAAAGTGATGGAACCAACCAGAGTGAAAAATATCCTGGATGTCGTGCTAATAAAACCAGATGAGCTCTATAGGGAAACTGAAGTAATAGATGGTATTAGTGATCATGAAGCTGTTTTTGTGGTAGTTAAAAATAAATGTGATAGAAAGGAAGGTCTTAAAAGTAGAACTGTTAGGCAGTACCACATGGCTGATAAAGCAGGCATGAGGCAGTTTCTAAAAAGTAGCTATGATCGGTGGAAAACGGTAAATATAAATGTAAACAGACTCTGGGATGGGTTTAAAGAAATTGTTGAGGAATGCGAAAACAGGTTTGTACCATTAAGGGTGGTAAGGAATGGTAAAGACCCACCTTATTATAATAGAGAAATAAAGAGACTAAGAAGGAGGTGCAGACTGGAAAGAAATAGAGTTAGAAATGGCTGTGGAAGTAAGGAGAAATTGAAGGAACTTTCTAGAAAATTGAATCTAGCAAAGAAGGCAGCTAAGGATAATATGATGGCAAGCATAACTGGCAGTCATACGAATTTTAGTGAAAAATGGAAGGGTATGTATAGGTATTTTCAGGCAGAAACAGGTTCCAAGAAGGACATTCCAGGAATAATTAATGAACAAGGGGAGTGTGTATGTTAGGATCTTCAAAAGGCAGAAGTATTCAGTCAGCAGTATGTAAAGATTGTTGGTTACAAGGATAATGTCGAGATAGAGGAGGAGACTAAGGCCAAAAAAGTAATAAAATTTACATATGATAACAATGACATTTACAATAAGATACAAAAGTTAAAAACTAGAAAAGCGACTGGAATTGATCAGATTTCTGGGGATATACTAAAGACAATGGGTTGGGATATAGTACCATATCTGAAGTACTTATTTGATTATTGTTTGGTCGGAGGAGCTATACCAGATGAATGGAGAGTTGCTATAGTTGCCCCTGTGTATAAAGGAAAGGGTGATAGACATAAAGCTGAAAATTACAGGCCAGTAAGTTTGACATGCATTGTATGTAAGCTTTGGGAAGGCATTCTTTCTGATTATATTAGACATGTTTGTGAAATTAATAACTGGTTCGATAGAAGGCAATTCGGTTTTAGGAAAGGTTATTCCACTGAAGCTCAACTTGTAGGATTCCAGCAAGATATAGCAGATACCTTAGATTCAGGAGGTCAAATGGACTGTATCGCGATTGACCTGTCTAAAGCATTTGATAGGGTGGATCATGGGAGACTACTGGCAAAAATGAGTGCAATTGGACTAGACAAAAGAGTGACTGAATGGGTTGCTATATTTCTAGAAAATAGATCTCAGAGAATTAGAGTAGGTGAAGCTTTATCCGACCCTGTAATAATTAAGAGGGGAATTCCTCAAGGCAGTATTATCGGACCTTTATGTTTTCTTATATATATAAATGATATGAGTAAAGGAGTGGAATCGGAGGTAAGGCTTTTTGCGGATGATGTTATTCTCTATAGAGTGATAAATAAGTTACAAGATTGTGAGCAACTGCAACGTGACCTCGAAAATGTTGTGAGCTGGACAGCAGGCAATGGTATGTTGATAAACGGGGTTAAAAGTCAGGTTGTGAGTTTTACAAGTAGGAAAAGTCCTCTCAGTTTTAATTACTGTGTTGATGGGGTGAAAGTTCCTTTTGGGGATCATTGTAAGTATCTAGGTGTTAATATAAGGAAAGATCTTCATTGGGGTAATCACATAAATGGGATTGTAAATAAAGGGTACAGATCTCTGCACATGGTTATGAGGGTGTTTAGGGGTTGTAGTAAGGATGTAAAGGAGAGGGCATATAAGTCTCTGGTAAGACCCCAACTAGAGTATGGTTCCAGTGTATGGGACCCTCACCAGGATTACCTGATTCAAGAACTGGAAAAAATCCAAAGAAAAGCAGCTCGATTTGTTCTGGGCGATTTCCGACAAAAGAGTAGCGTTACAAAAATGTTGCAATGTTTGGGTTGGGAAGAATTGAGAGAAAGAAGAAGAGCTGCTCGACTAAGTGGTATGTTACGGGCTGTCAGCGGAGAGATGGCGTGGAATGACATTAGTAGACGAATAAGTTTGAATGGCGTTTATAAAAGTAGGAAAGATCACAATATGAAGATAAAGTTGGAATTCAAGAGGACAAACTGGGGCAAATATTCATTTATAGGAAGGGGAGTTAGGGATTGGAATAACTTACCAAGAGAGATGTTCAATAAATTTCCAATTTCTTTGAAATCATTTAGGAAAAGGCTAGGAAAACAACAAATAGGGAATCTGCCACCTGGGCTACTGCCCTAAATGCAGATCAGTATTGATTGATTGATTGATACTTCTTAACCTGAAATAATATTATTTTTACTCATTAACCGTAGAATTTTCACAGAAATTAAATTAATTTATTTTCTCAGAATGGTACCTCCATTCACCACTTTAAAAGAAGAAACCATCTACAGTCAAACTCTGAATAAATAAACAAAACTTATATTTCAATATTATTGCATATGAGGATTTACATAGTTATATTCGGTAAATTAAATATATGGATTAATGCAGACGAAAACTTTTTATTTCGGAAAATTTATACATACTTGTGAACTGGCGTGATTCTTTGTAAATCATGTTCGAGTACTTTAAGCATCACAGTAAAACATTATGCAGTACATTATAGGTATGATATATGACAGGAAACACTCGACAGAGGAGGTGGAAAAGCCTACCTGTAGCATGAAATAGTCTTACACCTGATTCGCTGTTCATAAAATAAAACTATTGAGTAATATTATTTTTCTCATCATCTCAATTACACATTTAACTCAAATATATACCATGCGAGTTGGCCGTGTGGTTAGGGGCGCGCTGCTGTGAGCTTGCATCCGGGAGATAGTGGGTTCGAATCCCACTGTCGGCAGCCCAGAAGATGGTGTTCCGTTGTTTACCACTTTCACACCAGGCTAATGCTGGGGCTGTACTTTAATTAAGGCCACGACCACTTCCAACTCCTAGACCTTTCCTATCCCATCGTCGCCATAAGACCTATCTGTGTCCGTGCGACGTAAAGCCACTAGCAAAAAAAATCAAATATAATTAAACTGTGATTTTATAACTTCATATTAAGAACACAATTTGGACAATAATTATGCTGAATACTTTTTCACCCAAGAATTTACCTAAAAATAATTATTTTGTGACGGTTGTATTTTTCGTTAATTAAATCCTTAACACGTGTCGGCAATGTACTAGTTAATTTAGGTAGGTGTTCTTGCAAAACTAAATAAATCTCTTCGCAGGCCCTTAGTTCACAAACATGAAATAATAAATCGGAAGAAAAACTGATAAAGAAATGCAAGAGCAAAATAATTAAACACGCATTTTTTAACTAAGCAGCACCAAATCATTTGATATAGCCTCATCACCAGTTTTGAAATATTTGTTTCAGCCTCTATAGGCTCATTCAGAAACTTAATAATCACACTTCGATACATTTTACAACACACTGCAGAAAACTGTGAGAGGGAAAGCCTACCTGCAACTTCAAGAAGGCGTGCTTCCGAACACGTGTTTTCCTATGTATACATTCACACATTTCTGAAGACATTATACCCAATGAATGATATATACAGTGGACTATTTTTGATTCGAACTCGAAGGGGGATCATAGAAAGTTCGAATTAACCAAGAATAACTATTTTAACGAAAATGTAGTACAGTACGGTATAAATACATAACATGTAATTAATTCATTATAATGAACAATTATTACAGTATTATGAATTCCACCGTACCTTAACAGCTACCATATTATCCTGTACTGTAAAGTAGATGAAAGTTTTCCCACGAAAATATATTGTATAAACATTAATAAAACAACAGCATTAACACACAATTTAGCACATGTAACAATACACTAATTCCATTGCTCAGTTAAAAAAGTTAGCGATTTTTGTTTGTTTGTGTTTGTTCAGTTTTACATGATAGTCAAAAACTTCAATTCTATGTAAAATTTGAAACGTATTATCATAAACAATTGACTGAGCTTCAACAGATATTCTTAACTTCGTACCATTTTGAAAGCTTCAGACGTAGTTGGTACAGCCTCCATGACGTCATTACTGCTCTCCTCTTCATCATTGGATGAATTAGAAGTTTGTAGAATGTCTGGCAGAATCTCATCTCCTGTCAGATCTCCACATACTGCAACATTAGTATCAACAGCTAAATACACGTCATAACTGGCATTAATCACTACTACTTGTCATCGCTCAGGTTCCAGGTGCATTTCTAGTCTTCTGGAACAATTTCTGCGTTGGTTTCTTCATTACAAGTGTGACGATTTCGGGATGGGGGACGACGAAGTTTTCTGGTGGCCAAGTGCGGAAGCCCGCAGATAAGCGATGGTTAATGCCGTGCCGATTCTACACTCATCGACAGTCGCAGAGATAAGGGTTAAGTCTGTTAACAATAGCGACTACCTGACCATAACTAGGAAGCTACAATGAAAATAGAGAATTTTTGGAAATTATTTGAAGGCTTCAGTTCGTAGAACCGTTTCTAAAAGTAACTTGCGATACAATCCTGACTTCTAATCATCCAAATTTATGCTTCGAAAATTAAAATTATACATGATTTTTTTGCATTGATTAGAATAGGAATTTCAAGGGTAATACGCTGTTGTTCGAATTATCCATTTTTTTAATTATCCAGTGTCGAAGGATCCAGAGTCCCACAGCATTCAGAAGACTTTATATCAGTCATTTAACATACTTTATACGTAGGAAAAGCAGTTAGCCCCGTGGTGTAGGGGTAGTGTAACTGCGCCTTAATCGGAGACTCCGAGTTTTATTCCTGCTCTTCTAGGTATTTTAGTTCTGAATTGAAGTTAGGAATGTGAGACCAATTGATATGAGCGGCAGAGGATCGAGTCAAGAAATCCAAGCAATACGGCTGAGGATATCGCCACGTGGAATTCCAGTATCTACAAACCATCTGTCTGGGTAGCAGTCTTTTTTTAATTCTTCCTTTATCTACTAGTGTGTTAACGTCGCATTAACGCGCATAAGGTTTTCGACAACGCAAGTATGAGAAAGGACTGGGATTGTGAAGATAGCGGCCGTGGCCTCAATTAAGGTACTGTCCTAGCATTTTCCTGCTGTGAAAATGGGGAAAACACAAAGAACCATCCGCGGAATTGCCGACGGTGGGATTCGAGCTATATCCCGAATGCAAGATTACAGCTACGTGACCCGAACTCCACAGCCACCTCGCTCGATGACAGCAGTCGTCTTGGCAAGCCAAGACCTTAATGAGCCTTTGAATTGTGGAGTTTATTTTGTATAGGTAGGAAATGAAGGCAAGGTAGTTAAGTAATTGCTGGATTATTTTTTGGTAGCGAAATCGTGTAATATTTGTCCTAGTGGCCCAGCCGGTTAGCCGTCCTCTTCCCAAGGAAGAAGATTCGATCCCAGCTGTGGGTGTTTAAATGTGACAACTCCATGTCGTTAGCTTTCACCATGTTAAACTGCTCCCGTGGATCATAGATCCGACAACCAGGTGTCTCTTGTAATCGTATAAATATTAATCTTGATTTAAAATGGTAAATATACCTAATTGGTCTCCCTGTAATAATCGTGGTCGCCACGACATGTACATAATTTGATTGCCCACCCGAATTAATTGTATATATATGTATCATGTAGCATATGTAATTTTATTCATTATTAACGTCCATCATCATCATTTATGTAATTGTACGTAAGAACGAGATATAATTTTTAATTGTAATATATTAGAATATTCCGTGGTAATGTCAAGACAGGTCTTGCGCCAACAGGCTACTTGGTGTCTCGCAATAGTCCAGGAAGGTTAATTTTGGACGGTTCTTGGAAACGTACGCAACAGCAAGAAGAAGATACCTAATTTCGTTGTTGCGACGCTAAATTACCCCATATCACGTGCTCCTATCAGGAGGGCTTTCTCTGTCAAGGACAGACACTTCATCTATATATCGACAGGGTAGTGACGTATATCAGCTCTCATTGGAACGAGATGTCATGTGACACCAAGGGAGGAAGTGGGAATCTGAAGAGGATTTATATAGATCTACACGGCGTGGTGAAGATCATTCACCATTCTGCATTCTGATTCTGTATTCTGCATTCTGTATTCTGCATCCAGCTTTCTTGAGTCTCCATTCTCAGGTAGTCCACGGGCTTTTAGAGAGTCACTCTGCTATCTGAGTGCATCGCTTACGGTGTGCTTATACTCAACATTTCTTATCGGCTCTGTGAGACTTACTCAGATTATTTAGAAAGACAAGTTCATATAATATAGAAGGACAGGATGTTTTCCGTTCTCTCTATTCAATTAATTCCGATGTGGAATTTCACATTGTAAGGCTGGTACTATGTTTTTGGTACTCAGCAAAATAGGGAGTGATAGATTCAGGGTGGATCCATTCCATGAAGCAGATGACAAGGATGATGCTGTTGGAAGAGGGACGACAACGATCAACCACGGAAGCAGACTACGAGAAGATCAACTCCGGTGAGCATGAGTTAGCCCTGTTATTGCAAGTCCACGCGTGTAGTATTGAATTGTAATCTCAGTCAGTAATTTTTTAATTTTGGTAAAAACTCGTTTTTACGTAATTTCATCTTTTTTGGAATGAAACTTTTTTTCTTTTTACATCGTTAAATAATTGACTTTTTAGTAGGTTCCCTATGTTTTTCCACATGGTATTTAATGGTCAGTATCCTTATACCTCACGACCGGGATAGTCTCATTAAATTAAGTTTAGTACTTTTTAGATCTAAATTCGGTTTCAAATTACATTTAATTTCGAAGCCTGGCATCCAGCGTGCAACTGTTGTTAATTATCTATATCGGGTGTTTGATCCGTTACATCCCTTTCCAAAATTACTTACCTATTCTTTGCCCCGCGCAGGTGTCAGGCCTATTGTATTATGTTAACAGATCTATCCGTTTCAGTGCCTTGGATGTAATATACTGTAGATAAATATTAAAATTATCCGAGGAAAACTATTTTTCGGATGCGGATGCGAGTGCGGATGAAGCAAGTGCGGATGCACAGCGGATGCACAGCGGATGCACAGCGGATGCACAGCGGATGCGGAGCGGAAGCTAATATTATTTTGTACATCCGCGCAGGGCTTTAGCCATAATCCAGACAAATATAGAACAGCCTATATTAACCATTCTAAATCAAATATTGTTATTTTATATTTAAAATCGTTGTAACACCTTTCACCATAAAATTTAAACAAGTGAAAGACATTGAGGTTTTGAAAGCATTTCATCGGTACCTTGCGCTGGACCATTTGTTACATTATAACAATCCCATCTCAACACTGCTCTCTGCTTAAAAATCTCTAATTCTTTCATAAATACTGAAAAATATTAATGTTCATTAACATCATATCGACACTCCAGATACCTCAAATCAAACGACTGAAAAAACGTCACTCGTATAAATTTTGTCCCGTATAACTTCGAAAAATTCAGTGAAATAGGAAATAAACACAGAGTAAAAAAACGAAAATACAAATAAAATGTAAGAATAACTGGTTGCTGTACTTTGGAATAATCTACAAGTATTGTGCAGGGCTCAAACTGAAAATGAAATACACCTAACTCAAACGTTCAAGTTTTAAATAATGAGCAGTACGTACATAAAAATCCTGTCACAACAACAGAACAGAGTAACGCTGGACTGTTCATATACCTGCAGTATTTTAAGTCGTTCAATTCCCCAACAATTGTGTACCGTTATATTAATTTATTTCCGGACTAAAATCATGCCTAATTTAGGTATATGTCATAACAAAAATGTCCGAAAATGCAAACCAGCATCTTTTCATGCAGAGACCGTATGCAAATAATGTACAAGGGTCTGGAAGTCACGTACGAATGGCATAAAAGTGTTAGTGTTGAACTGTAGCAGTATTGTAAAGAAAGGAATAGAATTAAGTAATTTAATAGATACATCTATCTGTTAGGTCATCAGCCCAGAGGCTGGTTGGATCCTCAAATATCACCACCAAAGGTTATGCGGTTATAAGGAAACCCCAAAAACCAATGGCAGCACCAAAATGAGGCGTACTAGGCAAGATGAGGAGTGAGGTAGTTTGCCATTGCTTTCCTCACTGGGTCAGAAAGCACTATTGCAGCACGACTGACCCTATGAGCAGTACTTTTGTAACACTCAGATGCACTAGTCATGCTCTGAATGTCATTACTCAGCACTACCCATATCCCAGCAACTTCCATATTGTCACAGCCATGGATGTTGACTGGGACTTCGGTGGAAGCTACAATTTACTCTGGCCTGTGCCAAGAGATGGATGCAAAAGTACTGTATCCATCAAGAAATGACAGCAGGCAGGAATAGATACATACTTACCAGATATTGTAATAGGAGACTAGGAGTTGAATAATGGCTGAGAAATCATATAATGGATACAGAAATTTTCTCACGGAACTGGGGTGTGTATCGTAGAGATAGGATATGAATGGTAGGAGGGGGAGTATTCATTCTGGTGAAAGAAGAATTTGTAAGCTACGAAAAAGTTAAAGACGACAAACATGAAATTCTAAGTGTAAGGCTCGTTTCTAAAGATAATAGACAACTTGATGAATTTGAAGTGTACAGACCGGGTAGGGGTGCGCGGTTGTGAGCTTGCATCCGGGAGATAGTGGGTTCGAATCCCACTGTCGGCAGCCCTGAAGATGGTTTTCCGTGGTTCCCCATTTTCACACCAGGATAATGCTGGGGCTGTACCATAATTAAGGCCACGGTCACTTCCTTCCGACTACTAGGATTTTCCTATCCCATCTAGGTGTAAGGCTCGTTTCTAAAGATAATAGATAACTTGATATCTTTGGGTTGTACAGACCGGGAAAGGGTAGCGCTGACGCTGATTCAGAATTATTTGATAGGACAGTCAGCAGTATCTGTGTCGGTGCGACAGAAAGCCACTAGCAAAAAAATGTGATAGAAAGGAAGATCTTAAAAGTAGGACTATTAGGCACTACCATATGGCTGATAAAGCAGGCATGAGGAACATTCAAAATGTAACTATAATCGGTGGAAAACGGTAAATAAATATGTAAACAGACTCTGGGAGGGGTTTAAAGCAATTGTTGAAGAATGCGAAAGCAGGTCTTTACCTTTAAATGTGGTAAGGAATGGTAAACACCCACTTTATTATAAAAGAGAAATAAAGAGACTAAGAAGGAGGAGCAGATTGGAAAGAAATATAGTTGGAAATGGCTGCGGAAGTAAATAGAAATTGAAGGAACTTACTAGGAAATTGAATCTAGCAAAGAATTCAGCTAAGGATAATATGATGGCAAGCACAACTGGCAGTCATACAAATTTTAGTGAAAAATGGAAGGGTTATGTAAAGGTACTTTAAGGCAGAAACAGGTTCCAAGAAGGACATTCCACGAATCATTAATGAACAAAGGGAATGTGCAAAAGGTAGAAGTATTCAGTCAGCAGTACGTAAAGATTGTTGATTACACGATTAATGTCCAGATAGAGGAGGTGACTAATACTAAAGAAGTATTAAGATTTACCTATGATAAGAACGACATTTACAATAAGATATAAAAGTTGAAAACTACTGTAGAAAAGCGGCTGGAATTGATAAGATTTCTGTGGATATACTAAAGACAATGGGTTGGGATATAGTACCATTTCTGAAGTACTTATTTGATAATTGTTTACATGAAGGAGCTACACCAAATGAATGGAGAGTTGCTATAGTGGCCCCTGTGAATAAAGGAAAGGGTGATACACTTAAAGTTGAAAATTACAGGCCAGTCAGTTTGATATGCATTGCATGTAAGCTGTGGGAAAGCATTATTTCTGAATATACCAGGTGGCTCTAGAACGCCGTACTTTCTACGTATAAAAGCCCCGCATGCACAAATGATGAGTAGGATGTCTACCAACTGATTTTCACAGGGGAACTTCTGCCAGCGGGCAGGTTACTTCAGAATATGAAGAAATAAGAAACGGAGTGTCGCTCGCAGCATGTTACTCAGTGCTACCGGTCTAACGCACCCCTTGCATTACTAAACATCGTTTTCGACCGCATAGTTCTAGGCTGGTGTATGGTACAGCTGCACTACATTTGCGGTCTGCATATCGGCAAAGGCTCGTGTGATCAGCAGCGGTGAATACACACACATTATTTTAAGCTGCACAACCTGGTCGCAGTGCAACAGAAGCTCCAAACATACGTACGCCTTCTACACACATATTTCGCCGAACAGTATTCGTTTTTGTTCCATACAATCAACTATTTTATCTTGAATGTCTACACGTGTATAAATTAATAAGTTACTGCATCTGTGGCGTGTCTACAAACAGTAGCGACGGTTAGGCTGTGGGGTGAGGAGGGACAGTCGCTCCCACCCCCACATTGTAGAGTAAATATTACATTTTATTCCACTTTAGCCAGCTGGAACTAGGAATTATTTTAAAAAAGCTATTTGTACAAGGCTTGTTGTCTTATATGCTAAATCTTTCCTTTATTGTATAGCGCTACGGCAAGTAGTGGAGACTTTGCATTGCTGCGTGGAAGAGTAGTAGGGGTACATACTTTTTGCCGAGGTCGTGGCCACTGAGTTATAATTCACCCGCTTGCCGTGCGCATTCGTCAGTCTGGCAGTCTCTTGATTATCTGTTAGTTTCTTAGTGCGTATCCAAATACCAAATGATTTTTAATTGCATAATCATGCCGTAGATCTATGTAATTTGTACCGGGCGAGCTGGCCGTAGGGTTGCGGGCGGGCAGCTGTGAGCTTGCACTGGGGAGATAGAGGTTTTGAATCCCACTGTCGACAGCCCTGAAGATGGTTTTCCGTGGTTTCCCATTTTCATACCAGGCAAATGCTGAGGCTGTACCTTAATTAAGGCCATGGCCGCTTCCTTCCCATAAGTTCTATCTGTGTCGGTGCGACGTAAAGTCAATTGTAAAAAAATATACATTTAATTGTAATTGTAATTTCAACGCGAGAGAATACCAACTTTACTCTCACCGGACTAAATTATTTCGTTTGTATTATGTTTTTATATGTAAATGTAATTAATCTGGCCCGTGGATTATTCGTAATAATAGTTTTTTGAGATGTTGATTCAATGCTGCATAATAAAATTTTCACCAGGTCTCACAAACATACTACGGGGCATTTACGTAATAAATAACATAACAAAAGAAATAATTTAGGAACGTTGGTATTAGCTCCCGTTGAAATACGATTAAAAGTGAATATTTTTTTTTTTTTACAATTGGCTTTACGTCGCACCGACATAGATAGGATTTATGGCGACGATGGAACAGGAAAGGGCTACGCGTGGAAGGGAAACGACCGTGGCCTTAAATAAGGTACAGCCCCAGCACTTGTCTGGTGTGAAAATGGGAAACCACGAAAACCATCTTCAGGGCTGCTGACAGTGGGATGCGAAACTACTATCTCCCGTGTGCAAGCTCAGAGCTGCGCGCCCGTAACCCCACGCCCACCTCGCCAGGTATAATTAAATAGAAGTACGGCATGATTATGCAATTAAAAATCATTTAGTATTTGAATACTCACTAAGAAACTAACAGACACTAAAGAGACTGCCAGACTGATCAATGCAATCAATGCGCGCGGCAAGCGGGTGAATTATAACTCAGTGGCCACGACCTCGGCAAAAAAATATGTACCCCTACTACCCTTCCTCACAGCACATACAAAGTCTCCACTACTTGCCGCTGTGCTATACAGATTGGTTAGCCACGACAAACAGCATTTTGTGCGTATTTCCGTCAATAATGATGTTAATAATTAAAGAAAATACACGCAGGAATTAGCAGATAAGATAACAAGGTTTGTACAAACAGCTTTTTTAAAATAATTCCTTGTTCCAGCTGGCTAAAGTGGAATAAAAATGTAATGTTTACTCCACAACCACAAAGTGGGGGGGGGGGGCGACTGTCCCTCCGCGCCCCACCCCCTAATCAGCACTACTGTTTGTACACACGCCAAAGATTCAGAAAAGGAAATCTAATAACTTATTAATTTATACACGTGTAGACATTCCACTCAATGGAAGAGTTGCTTGCATGAAACAAAAACTAATACTGTTCGGTGAAATACGCGTGTAGAAGGCATACGTCGTTGGAGCTTCTGTTGCATTCCGACCAGATTGTCCAGATTAAAATAATGTCTGTGTATTCGTCACTGCTGATCATACTAGCCATTGCTGATATGCAGACAGCAAATATAGTGCGGCTGTACCATACTCCAGCCTAGAACTATACGGTCGAAAAAGGTTGTTTACTAATGCAAGAGGTGCATTAGACCAGCAGCGCTGAGTAACATGCTGCGAGCGACACTCCGTTTCTTAACTCTTCATATTCTGACGTAACCTGTCCGCTGGCAGTAGTTCCCCTGTGAAAATCAGTTTGTAGACATCCCATTCATCATTTGTGCATGCGGGGCATTTATAAGTAGAAATTACGGCGTTCGAGAGCCACCTGGTATAAGACAAATTTGCGAAATAAACAACTGGTTCGATAGAAGGCAGTTCGGGTTTAGGAAAGATTATTCAACTGAAACTCAACTTGTAGGATTCCATCAAGATATAGTATATATGAGGTGCCTAGTATCAAACATGGACAAAAGCCATTTTGTTAATTTTTCAGTAGAGCCACATTTTTGTTTCTCTATGTTAACCTCCTGATACGAGTGTGAAACTTTATGGGTGCCATATTGCCAGCCCTATGAACAAGAAAACCATTGTCGACACTTAAGAATTTCATTCTAAGGCAATGTAAAATACGTTCAAATATGACGATGTCCATTTTTGAAACTAAGATTGACTTTTGTCCGATTTTGATACAAACATCCATGTAATTGTCCACTTTTGAAACAAACTATCCCAATATTTTGAAACAAAGTTGCGGGATGGCATGATAGTAAACTTCTGTTTTAAAAGAAATGTAATGAAAATATGAAAGAAATAAGTTTAATCTTATACTTTGTTAACAACTAACATGATATTCATCTGAACTTATTGTGGTCGTCATCTTCTTCAGATCTTTCTCAACGAGTCCAAAAGTCCTATCAGACGGCAAATATGAGTTTCCAATAATTGGAAATATCAGTTCTCATTTCTTTGCCTCATTCTCCAGCCACTTATAAACAGACACATTGTCATGGCGCAGCTTGCTTTGAGATGTGCCTGTTACAACAGACAGTTTGTAACAGTAAAGTTATCTGGAATAATAAGCCGACTGATTAGTTAATTTTGGCAAAGCAAGGTTCTTTTGGCAATCATAGGACATTAAAAGACAGCCCTCTTCATTTTCCTTCAGTTGTCGAATTAAGTTCCAAGCATCTGTGCATGGAGAAGAAAACCCGAAATTTAAGCTGGTATTAAAAATGTGCCTAAAGTAAGCTCCCTTTACTTGCAATTGCTATTTTTCTAGACAATAGATCTCAGAGAATTACAGTGGGCGAAGCTTTTCTTATCCTGTAATAATTAATACGGGGATTCCTCAGGGCAGTAATATTGTACTTTTATATTTTCTTATATATACAGTGTGATTCAGCAGCACTTTCCGATATCGTTTTCTTCAGCCCAACTACCGTACACATTGTTATAGGGGTGCTCTTCCCCTGCAAGCGTACTGTATGGTACTAATGTTCAGTGAACACATTTTGCAGGAACTCTGGAGAAATGTTATATCATCCGTTCGCAAAACATGACGCCTTGAAATCATGTAGCAACGTCCTTTTACCAAGTAACTATGTTAATGTGTCGTGCTTCATGACCGGGTGTAACGAAGAGGGGAATCAGTGTATAAAACTGGGTAACAGTGCAGTAATTAATGTCTTAAACGCCGAACCGGATGGCGTGTGTACTCTGCTCTCGTCGTACTACCAGCATGTTTCCAGCAGTGTAGCGCAGCGGATGTGGTTAGGCGTTCGCCTAGTAATCGACGGAATTGCCAGCGGCGGCTCGAAACCTGCATCGGTATGATGTTTGAATACGCAAACAAAGGCCCACGTTTGCCACACTCAAACAGAAGTATGACCCGGTTATTCGTCTTGTGCCCTGCGCATACACCGCTGGTTAGGGCCTCTGCTGTCATTCAGCATCTTCTCCACAGAGTAATACATTGAGATGCTCCTCATTTGTGGGGAAGGAAGACACAACGCGTGCGAGGTACTAAATCTGTACCAGGAAAGGTATCCTGACAGGCGACATCCGGCTGCTACGATATTCGGCCGTGTTGAAAGACGCCTAAGGACAACAGGCGAGATTTCCAACCAGCACCATTCCGCGATAGGCCCATTACATCGGGTGAAACAGAAGAGGCCGTTCTGGAGCAGCTCGTAATAATCCACACATCAGTACAAGGGCGATTTCACGACAGGTGAATACCAGCCAGCCGTCCGTCTGGCGAATACAGCATGAACATAAATTTCACCCTTACCACCTTGAGTAACACCAAGAGCTCCATGGGAGGGATTTCGAAGCTCGAATAGAGTCCTGTCGGTGGCTATTAGGCAGGCTGAACAATGATGCAGCATTCGTATTGCATATCTTGTTCTCGGGTGAATCGCGCTCCCACAATAATGAGAACGTCAATCGCCACAATATGCACTATTGGAGTCCGGAAAATCCTCACTGGGTGCGACAGGCGGCTCATCAAGTACGATGGGGAGTGAACGTTTGGTGTGGAATCTTGAGGGAATGCCTGATTGGACCATATTTCTTTGAGGGCCATTGGACGGGCCCACGCTACTTGCACTTTCTGCATCAGGAACTCCCACTGCTGCTGGGGGATGTGCCCCTGCACGCTCGTTAGACGATGTGGTTGCAACAGGATGGAACTTTCGACTTTGCCCGTTCGTAACCATCTGAACTAGGAACTGCCAGGGAAATGGATAGGACGAGGAGGCCCTGTTCCTTGGCCCGCCAGATCACCGGATTTAACGCCGTTAGACCTCTTCTTGTGGGGACATTTGAAGAATGTCGTTTACACTCAAGCGCCGGAAAACCTCGACCAGCTCCGGCAACTCATCACGGACTCCTACCGAGCAATTACACCTGGAATGCTTCAGCGCACAAGACGATCTATCACCGGGCCTGAATGTGCATAAACCAAAACGGCCATCACATCGAGCATTTGCTGCGATAAAACATTGTCAGGGCAGTTGTGTTCCTATTAATTCCTGTCTGTATGTGTCCGGCCTGCTAACTAATCGGCCCTTCTTAGGGTCACAAACACATTCATTCACACACGATTCGTATGAAAGTGGGTATTGAACATACATTGCGTAAGGTAGGCATTAAACAAATATTTCGAAAATTTGTAATCTTCACCCCGAACTCGAAGCTCCCACCTAAAATTCAAGCCTGCTCCACCACGCCTTTACCAAATAGACTACGGTACCATACAGTACACTGGGCAGCTTATAGCAAGTATTAGCTTTACTGTAGTGTTTCACCGGCGTGTCAGGTTAATATGATCTAGAACGCACACGCATGTCTTCCACTGTTTAATACGAGTATAACATCATGGCGTCCCATCATGGTGAGGCGGTAAATACCAAGATATCCGGTTGTATTGTCAGGGCATACCAGCAGGGCAGATGTTTTCAGGACGGAATGAATATTGTGGGTTGCATAAAACTACATTGGAAGGGGCGGCAGAATCTTCTTCTTCTTAATCTGCTTACCCTCCAGGGTTGGTTTTTCCCTCAGACTCAGCGAGGGATCCCACCTCTGCCGCCTTAAGGACAGTGTCCTGGAGCGTGAGACATTGGGTCGGGGGATACAACTGGGGATAATGACCAGTACATCGCCCAGGCGTCCTCACCTGCTATGCTGAACATTGGCCTTGGTGGGGGATGGGAAGATTGGAAGGGAGAGAAAAAGGAAGAAGGAAAGAAGCTGCCGTGGCCTTAAGTTAGGTACCATCCCGGTATTTGCCTGGAGGAGAAGTGGGAAACCACAGAAAACCACTTCCAGGATGGCTAAGGTGGGAATCGAACCCACCTCTACTCAGTTGACCTCCCGAGGCTGAGTGGACCCCGTTCCAGCCCTCGTACCACTTTTCAAATTTCGTGGCAGAGCCGGGAATCGAACCCGGGCCTCAGGAGTTGGCAGTTAATCACACTAACCACTACACCACAGAGGCGATCGGCGGCTGAATCACGCTCTATAAATTATATGAGTAAAGAAATGGAATCAGAGATAAGTTTTTTTGCGGATGATGTTATTCTGTATAGAGTAATAAATAAGATACAAGATTGTGGGCAACTGCAAAATGACCTCGATAATGTTGTGAGATGGACAGCAGGCAATGGTACGATGATAAACGGGGTTAAAATTCAGGTTGTGAATTTCACAAAAGGAAAAGTCTTCTCATTTGTAAATACTGTACCTAAGTGTTAATACACTGTTTAAAAAATAAGGGGAACATGTTTGTAACGTCTGGTTTTTGAACGTTAATTTGTTAGGTGGGGTTCCAATGGTCGTACAGCATACCTTGAGACCTTAGATACTCAGGGTATGTCAAATCGAAGTTATGCTCCATCTGTAGGCGTAGTCATGCATTATACTGTCAGGTGACCCCTCAAAACAAAGTGAATAACGGTGCGTCCGTGTGTCGTTGTGAAGTACACAGACTACTGCGGTCATTTGAGCACGTTGTACGTAAACCAGCACATCCCATGAGACATCTTAACGAGGTTCAAGTTGCAAACGCCGTCACTTTGATCCAGGAAGGATGTACTTTTCGTCATGTTGCTGTGGATCTCAATATCTCTCCGTCAGCTATTCAAAGCTTGTGGAATCGCTAGAGTTAGAGAAGCCAGTTCACAAGGAGAGGTGGACAAGATCTTGGACGCTTGATAACCACAACCCCACAGGATGACTGATGTCTGACCATCTGTGCCTTGCGGCTTCGTTCAGCAACTGCCAGAGAACTGCAACAAGAGCTCAGGAAGGTCACTAGAGTCACGGTGTCTGACCAGACAGTAAGGAACAGGTTAAGAGAAGTGTCCTTACGACCCAGACATCCTGTTCGAGTGCCCCGTTTAACGCAGCAACATCGCGCAGCTCGCCTTCTGTTTGCCCGTACCCACGTCAACTGGCACCTTCGCCAATGGAGACCTGTATTGTTCACAGACGAGTCCAGATTTCCCCTGACACAGCGTGATGGACGTCAACGTGTATGGAGATGCCGTAGTGAGCAGTACATGCCAAATGTTGACCACGAAGGCGACCGATTCGGACAAGGTTCTGTGATGGTGTGGAATGGCATCAGTATTGATGGCCGTACGGATCTTGTCGTCGTCCGTGGTAATCTTACCGCTGCGGGGTACATCGGGCAGATACTGCTACAGCATGTGTTGGTTGCTGCATACGGTGCTGGCTCTGAACCCGTACTCATGCACGACAATGCCAGGGCTCATCTAGCGCGCATCACCAGAGCTGTCTTGCGAGAACTGGACGTTCAAGAGATGGAATGGCCAGCAGTGAGTCCCGACCTTAATCCTACCGAGCATGTTTGGGATAGGCTTGACAGAAGTGTTCGTGGGCGTCCTGTTCCACCACAGAATCTCCAAGACCTCGAAAAGTCTCTCATTGAAGAATGGGACCTGATACCGCAATATAACCTCCGTCGACTTATACGGAACATGCCACGTAGGTGCCAAGCTTTGATAAATGCTCGTGGAGGACATACCCCATTTCTTAATGCTACTAGTTCGGAGGGTCGACCTGTAGAGATCTTTTGCCTCTATTTGCACCATATGATATGAACCTGCGTGTAATTGGAATGGAGGAAGTGTAGAGTGTTGTATTTGAGGAAAGGAACGTTAAGAACTACGCAAACCCCCAGGCCAGGGATATTAATCATTTACAATCCAAAACACCTGACCCAGCCGGGAATCGAACCCGGGGCCACCGGGTGACAGGCGAACGCATTTCCCCCTACACCTCGGGGCCGGACGGACATACACCATACTGAAGCTCTCCAACTGTGATAAAAATTCACCCTGGAGAACTGTTATCACTTTGTTTTCGCCCCTATTTGGACATTTCCGTTTGTGTTCTGAAAATGAACGCGAATCCATCGATGTTATTTTTTATACTTCAACGGTAAAGAATAATGGTTTAGTTAGTAATATACATATGTGTGAGGTATTGTTTTGTGGAGCATGGCGTACGTTCAAATACATGTTCCCCTATTTTTTTGAACTGTGTATAAGGAAAGATAATCACATAAATAGGGTTGTAAATAAAGGGTACAGATCTCTGTACATGGTTATGAGAGTGTTATGAGATTTAATGCCCTATAGTCAATCACAGGCCAAAAGCCACCTTGGGGTTTCGGAACCAGAAAAATAGGTGATGAATACGCCGACTTGGAGGGTCGAATTATACCATCTTGCAACATCTGATCTATGATCTCCTTGAGAGCTTTCATTTTAGGTGGAGATAACCTATAAGGAGGAAACCTAACGGGGATCGAATCCGTAACCTCAATCTTGTATTCAATAAGGTCAGTAACACCTAGAGTATCGGAGAATACATCAGGAAACGACTGACACAATTTACGAATACTATCAGCCTGCTCCTCAGGTAGATGTCTAAGGTCTAACAACATCTCATCCTGGGTAGGCGAAACAGATGAACATGACACAGAATTACATTTAAGCAAAGGAATTTTACAATTACTAGCAAATTCGAAAGTGCACGACTTGCTCTGAATGTCGAGCACTAGATCAGTAAAAGACATGAAATCCGCTCCCAATATAATGGGGCAAGACAAATGCTTAGCCACAAACAGTTTAACTTTCCACGTAAATTTAACAATCCTAATTTTGGCAAAGATGAAACCTAAAATTTCTAATGGAGAAGTGTTAGCAGAAATGCATTGAACCGAAGACGAAGAATAATCAGAAAGTTTGCAGACAGATTTTAATTTAGAGTACCGCTGAGCCGAAATAATGGAACACACACACTCCGCGAATCTAACAGAGCAGTAATCGGTTCATTATTCAACTCAATTTTGAGAAAAGGAACCTGTGCGGGGGTCTCCGCCGCAATCCTAAGGCATTCTTTGGGACCTTCGAGTGATAAATTGCTTGCTTGCATCCGGGAGTTAGTGGTTACGAGCCCCACAGTCGGCAGCCCTGAAGATGGTTTTCCGTGGTTTCCCGTTTTCATACCAGGCACATGCTGCGGCTGTACCTTAATTAAGACCACGGCTGCCTCCTTCCCACTCCTAGGCCTTTCCTATCCCATCGTCGCCATAAGACCTATCTGTATCGGTGCGAAGTAAAACAAATGCTAAGAAAGGTAATTGACCTTGATTTGGTCATGGTGATATATGAGGATTAGTTTTCTTCGATGTTCTTTGTTTATTTTTTAATAAATCTAGTTAGTTCATCCACGTCTTTCATTCATACCAATTAGCTTCTCTTTATAGCCGAAAGTCATGTCAAGAAGTGAAGAGGAGCGGTCAACACTTCCTGAGACAGAATAGTCTACAATACATACTCAAAACCTAGAACGGATCTCTCACCTGGAAACCGAGGCGTACGACAACATGGACGACACGGTCCAAGAACATCAGCAATACCCTCCACGAAATCAGCAGCCACCTCAGCAGCCTCCCGCCATCCGATGGCGTTCGCTCCGACCGGCGGACTATACAGCGGGGTGGACCAATCCGGACCCCCTCCGAGTACATCAGCTAGCATCCACGCTCCAGCAACAAGCACGTCGTCAACACCGCCGGACGGGACCGGCACGATATCGAAACAGTCCTCTGGGGGTTATCAGCCTGGGACGGACTCGACCAGGACCAACGAAATTACTTCGCAACCAGGGCCATCCTCTTGTACATTGCCATCCTTTACATCCTTACTACAAAACTCTATCTGGAACACGTCAAGTTAGACTTGGAAACTGATAACCAAGGTGTTGTTACAATATGTGCACCTTGCCGACCTTCACTCTTGTTTTTCATGGTTTCGGAAAGCTAAGTTCTTTACCATCTTGGACCTTAATCAGGCATATAATCAAATCCCTCTAGCTGAGGAATCCAAACATCTGACAGCTTTTGCCACGGATTGGAACTTTTATGAATACAACCGCGTGCCTTTCGGGCTCCCCACGGGAGCAGCTGTGCTTACCAGACTACTAGACAGGGTCTTCTCCGACATCAAGTTTGAATACTTATACCATAATCTTGATGATGTCGTCGTATTTTCTGAGACCTTTGAAAAACACCTAGATCATCTGAAAGAGGTCCTTAATCGCCTTCGTAAGGCAGGACTAACTGTGAAGTTGTCTAAGGTTGCTTTCGCTAAGCCTTCCATGTTATTTCTAGGGCATATTGTGTCGCCCGATGGCATTTCCATTGAACATTCCAGAACACAGGCCATCCGTGATTTCACACCTCCCAAGGACATCAAAGGTATTGCCAGGTTCATCGGCATTGTGAATTTCTTCAGGAAATTTATTCCCAACTTCGCTAACAGAGCGGCGCCCTTGAACTTACTCCGTAGGAAAGGCGTCAAATTTGTGTGGGGGCCTTCTCAACAAACCGCTTTCGAACACCTGAAATTAGCCCTTTGTAATGCCCCTATTCTTGCTATGCCTAATTTCTCAAAGAAATTCATCGTTCAAACCGACGTGTCATCTACGGCGGTGGCGGCTGTGCTTCTTCAAGAAAATGAACTCGGGAGGCGACCCATCGCCTACACATCTAGGACACTATCGGCTCAAGAAGCCAAGTATTCCATCTATGAACTTGAAGGTTTGGCAGTCTTATTTGCACTAGAGTAGTTCCGCCTCTATCTGGAACACGTCAAGTTTGACTTGGAAACTGATAACCAAGCCTTAAGCTGGGTCTTAGCTAGGCCGCGTCGTACTGGTGGTATAGCCCGCTGGGCCATCAGTAGTTGCTACTCAACTACTTCAAAAAAACTAAAAACCTTTTCTGCTTCAAATTTAAATAATAATGTTTTCAAAATTCTTCTGTGTCACCCCTTGGAAGGACATTTGGTGGGGGGGCCTGTACCGGGAGGTACACCCCTACGCCGCTCTTTTAAATCTTGCGCCAATAGGCTCACCTCTACTGGAGGAAAACTGAACTTGCAACTAAATCTCCTTAAACTTTTGCTCAGAAGATGTTACTACCTTAATTTTGTGATTATGAAGTTGCCAGTACTGTGTGAATTTCAACTTGTTTTGTTTTCCGTTCTTCAAGAAGTGTGGACATTTTCTCATAGATGTCTCTGCTAAAAACTATGATCATGCGCCCTGGTGCGAAGTTAAGGAACCTTTATGAAGAAATTTTGTATTCATAAGTCTTTTCTTTACTAAATTTCGTTCATTCATTTGTGGGTTGGCAATATTGATCTTTTCTTTCCGCCAGTTTTGAATTTAGCCAATCCAGAATTTCTGTAATAAATTTCGACCAATCATGTATTTCTTCTTCGATTTTGAGTGTAACATTTGAAGGTGACCAATAAACACAGTAGGTGTGTCTTGATCATTCATGAAAAGTCTCGAACTTTCCCCGAGGATTTATAAACTGCAGAGTTTTACGTCTCTTGGCCACTTGATCAACATCTAACTAAGTGTGTATACGTGAAGCAGGAGGCGGTAGGCGCCTCTTTCATCAGGCATCTACTCCTCAGCAAGGAAATGGCCATTTAACATCTTTTTTCTTGCTAGCTCAACAGTTCAACCCGCGGGAAAGGTCCGAAACTTTAACATGTAACCAACTTCTATAAAATGTAAGTTCTAAAGGCTTATGTAAAGACTTTATAAACTCTGTAACTGTAATTCGGGGATAGAGAGTGATTTACCCTCTCGAGCGCCCCTTCATTTTGGTTTGAGGTGACTACGTTTTGATAACTGATTTTCTTCGCTTCCTTGATGTTTTAAAATTTCTTTCTTATACAGGTCACCTCCATAGTTTGGGAATAGCCCCTGTTTCATCGGCCTAGTGCCCGTTAGGTTTTAGGAAGCTAAATAGAGGAGTGCAAGTATTCGCCTCCTTTCATTTTGTATTCGGGCCATTTATTTAACTGTCATTTCTTTTTCACGAAGGCCCTGTAGGTTGGTACTAGATACCCCTGTTTCATTTTTGTAAGTTGTGCCTTGTGGGCAAGTAATTGTACGTTAAGGTATTGCCTGGAATAGGCTCGAAAAACTTGAGAGCGTGTCAGCTCTTTTCTTGTGTTGGAAAAGTGCCTCTAGGAGGCTTGATTTTGTAAATTAGGGAGCAAGTGCTCCAGGTATTAGGGGATTTCTGCCATTTGGTAAATTTATGCTCCTCTGTAAAGTTTAATCTGGAAGCTCAAAGATTGTAAAACTAGGGGCTGGTAGCCCAAGTGTGTTATTGGAAGTCTTGGATTTTTCTAAAGTCTTGTTTTTAATTTGCTATGTAATTGTTATCTCACTAAGTGAGAATTTGTTAACTTGTTGCTTTTCGAAAATATAACCTTCCATTTCAGTTTAAAATTTTTCTTGACAAGTAGTTAGACCCATTCACCCCGGCGCCTTCTTTCACCTCTGCTGATCCACCAAATCACGGTAATAATAATAATAATAATAATAATAATAATAATAATAATAATAATAGTAATAATAATAATAATCTACTAATAATACTAAACTGAAGCTCTATATACTAAATGGCTACCTGAACTAAATACTCATTAACTACCCTAACATACTAAATATATCCGATACAAGATCATTTTTGCTGCAGGAGTCACCGACTCCTCGTTTCAGCACATTCATCACGTGTCCTTATGCACTCAGCAAATTGCGTCACATTCATTGTTCCCTGACCTACTCCCGATCAATACCAAAAACAACGATAGTCAGCAATTACATTCCATTCTACCATATCACAAATAATAAGTCCACTACCTTTGCAAAATAACACATCATTTACCCTACTCCACCAACTCACCAACTCAACTATGTACCCAACACAGTACTCCCCTCACCATTAATTTTATCATACAATCTCCATCCAGTGCATATCATCGAATTATAGTCCGGCTCCATGGCTAAATGGTTAGTGTGCTGGCCTTTGGTCACAGGAGTCCCGGGTTCGATTCCCGTCAGGGTCGGGAATTTTAACCTTTATTGGTTAATTTCGCTGGCACGAGGGCTGGGTATATGTGTCGTCTTCATCATCATTTCATCCTCATAACGACGCGCAGGTCGCCTACGGGAGTCACGTCTAAAGACCTGCATCTGGCGAGTCGAACTTGTCCTTGGACACTCCCGGCACTAAAAAGCCATAAGCCATTTCATTTCATCGAATTATTAAACAAGCTTCCCATACACATGCATCTTCATTACAAACACATACCCCCGTGTCCATTCTATTACTCTCCCTCCATCTTGCTCTCAAAGGACTTTTTTTTACCGCACATAGATACCTGTTCAACTCGCCCCCGTTTTCACACTTCTTGATAATCCACCTTAAAATAGACTGCTCATCCCCTTTTCCCAATAGTTTCCGATGCTCGGCATTCAGTAATCTGTTTCTTATCTTACTTGTTTCTTCACAGTCACTTAATAAGTGAAAATCGTCAATCACTGCCCCACATAGTATGCAAACTGTCTTGTCCCTCCCTTTTAACCAACCCTTATTCTTATGCAGTCCCATCAGCCACCACACCAACCCACCCCTCTTTAACTTGTCAACGTATCTAATATTTATCCCCGTTACATCCTCTACTTTAATAAAAACATTCAGCGAACTTCTTAGTCTACTTTCCCCCAATAATTTCTACCTATGAATGTCTCTAATCCTCCTCGAAAGTACCCTCATCCCTCTGGCTTCTGCCTTCGTACAAACCTCCCCCCACATGTGCCCTAATCCTATCATCTCCAAATATCTTTTAATTTTGACTAGCCAGCATCCCTTATACATACTCTTCAGTTGTTGTCCGTATGCTGCCTGTAGCACCCTCCCACCATCTTGTCTCTTCAAAATCATCCAATATTTCACTATTCGTTTCACACACTCAAGTTCCAAGTCTTCCCCACATAGTAATTCCACCCAGGATTAGCTGTGCACTGCGGGAGCCACAACACCGACTTACCGAAATTACTAATAATTCTTCTTAATCCTACTCTTTTCTCATCCACCCCCAAATTTCTGCCCCATACATTACCCTACCAAAAACCACCCATCTTAAAACTAACGTCAAAGTTTTATAACTGATACCCGTAAATTTAGGCAGCAAGGTTTTGACTGAGGCAAGGGCGGCCATCCCTTTGTTTCTCGCAGGCCTTATTCGATCATCCCAAGTTCCTTCTCTGTTAATAATGACTCCTAAATATTCCATCTTACTTAATTGTTCCAACCTTTCTCCCTGCACGAACCATTTCCCCTCCTCCTTCCTTCCTTTGTGTACCTGGGCTACTAGCACTTTCGACTTATTCCCATTAATTTTGAACGCCCATTTCTTTGCGAAATCCGACACTGTATTTAAGCTCCTCTGCATCCCTGTTGAAGTTAAAGTCATCAATATCACATCATCAGCAAAAATGAAACCCTGTATCTCCATCCCGTTAATCGCCGGTACGGCCCAATTGTCGCCCCATGTCCATCCAAGATATCATTAATAAATAAAATAAACAACATTGGCGATAATTTACACCCTTGATTTAAACCCACCCTGGACTCTAGTGGTCTGCTCAACCTATCGTCACCCAATCTTACCCAACACCTAACCACTTTACATATCGCCTCCACTGCCCTTAGCATCTTTTCCGACACCCCCAACCTACCCAATTTCTCTAATAGAGCCCCTCTATTGACCTTATCGAACACCTTTTCAAAGTCGATTGCCGCTACATACACTTTACCTCTTGACGAGCTCATATACTTCTCCAATACCGTCTTCACTATCATTATATTGTCCACTGTTCTTTTCTTTTTTCTAAATCCCCCTTGGAAATCTGACAAAACTTCGTTCCTTTCAGCCCATTCACTTATCCTGTTCGCTAATACCCCTGTATAAATTTTACTTAAGGAACCTAACAGAGAAATTCCCCTATAACTATTCATACTGCCTTTGCTACCCTTTCCCTTATATATTGGACATACAATAAATTCCTGTTTCCCACTCCCTAGGGTACTTCCCCCATCAAAAATCTTATTGAATAGTTTAACTATGCCCTCTATTATTGTCCCATTTTTGCTAATTTCTTTCCAAAACTTATTACTGATAGCATTGAAAACCCCCGCCGCCCTGCCTATAATTCTTCTTATCACTCCCAAAGTTTCTTCTCTTGTGATTTCCGTGTCTAGTTCGCAAATTGCCACTCTTCTATTCCTCCAAATTGCTTCGTCCCTCGTCTCACTCAACCATAACTCTCCCTTCCCCCCAAGTAATTCCCTAAAGTAGCTAACCCACTGTACATCCTCAATACTCGATTTATCAAGACTCCTACCACCCTTAATTATTCCATTTATCCTTCCCCAAATTTTCTCAGTGCTGTTAAACTTACATTCTTTATTTAGAGCTTCCGTCTGTTCCTCTAACCAGGCCTTTTTACCTCACATTTTTTGTAATATTTCCTTAACTTACAAAAAACCTTTCTAAGCTCCCTCCTTTTTTCCTATACTCCCCCAACGCTCCCAGTACTCTCTTTCGCACACTTTCACACTCTATATGGAACCATTCTTCTCCCTCTTTCTTTTTTCTTCTTCCACCATTATCTCTCTGAGTTATCATCTTTATTGGATGTAGCAGCAATTCAAGGCTTTATCGATATTATTCTCCTCTAACGCCCTTTCCCATCCATATTTCAGTAAGTGTACTTCTTCCTTTGCTACACTGTCCCAATCCCTTTTCACTTTCTCTGTCCATTTGTACTTATTATACCCTCTCCCTAGTTCGTCCTTTACCTCTTATATTCTTCTTTTCCCAACTTTTTAACAGAACCCACACTGGGAAATGGAATGATTCAATCCAGTCTCCTACTTCCATCCTTATAATATCCTCTAACACTCCCTCCGAGCTTAAAACTATATCTAACACACTACCCCCTGCTCTGAAACATAGGCCAATTTCCCCTTGCTGTCACCCTCCTTCCATCCATTCAGAATATATAAATACCCCTCTGCCCACAACTCTAAGAGATTCTCCCCATAACTGTTTATAGTTTTATCCTCACTTCTTCTACTTCTCAACATGCAACTCCCGTCTTCCCTACTGTATAGTGGGCTCTGTTCCCCTATTCTCGCGTTCCAATCTCCAAATAGCAGCATGTCCTCTTCTTCTGCAAACTTCTCCCTTATCATACTAATTTCGACCAATAGTTCTTCAAAAATATGCCTATTTGTGTATACGGAACTACTAGGATGGCAATATACGAACGCTAGGATTATTCTCTTCATCCTTCCCTCTACCCATCCCATATTAAACCTCATCCATATAACTTCTTGCATATCTGTCTCGATATCTTCTACTAGTTCACTATCTCATCTTTAATTAATACTAACATTCCTCATGGGGCGCGTCCCTTATTCCTCTCCTTTCTTCTATATATATACTTAATCACAAACCCCTTCCAAGAAATCTCTTTCCCTCCTTCTAACCACATCTCCAAGAGTGCCACTACATCGAAACTTTCTACCACTTCCCTAACCTTTTTATTTCCTATTTTGTTTCTTATCCCCTCTATATTCACACGTCCTATTTTCCAACATAATTATAACTTCTCCTCCCTCCCTTCTAAATTGCCGCCCTTATTCTTACTCCTTGTGGCTCTCACCCCTTCATTCCCTGTTTCGATACCTCCTTTTCTTAAAATTCTTTGACGTTCCATGCCCTCCGTATCCTCCACCCCCTTGCACACTTTACCCCACAAGACTTTTAGGCTCCTACTTCTTCCTCTGTTCATAACATCTTTACCTTTTTGCCGATCACCATTCTCATGTTCTTTCTTGCTCTCAAAACCACTACACATTGCACTCGCCGGTTCTTGCGGCTCGCCCTCACTCGCCCCTTCACTGCTCTGCTCTTCTGTATCCACATTGCATTGTCCACTTTCACATGGGTTGATCTCCACTCCTTTCTCCACTTCACCCCTAGTCGTTTCTCCTTCCTACCTTCCATCTTGCACTGCCATCACTCCCCTCTCACAACTGACGTGTTCGTCCATCTCTTTCATCTTCGCCACTGAGTGCTCCCTCACCCATCTCCCATTCGTCACCACTAGTCTCTGACCTCTTATGCGGGTTTTAGCTCTTGCTGCCTTGCATTTCAAAGATGCCTGTTCAGAATCTTCATGTTTTCCACACCTTCTTTTCCCATGTCCCTCCTCACCCATACTTTCTGACCCTGCAAGTTACTGACGTTTCTTAGCACAATTTCTGCCATTAAGGTAGAGAAAAATTGTACCCTAATTGGTCTTCGTCCTTTCCCTTTGCCCACTTAATCCACATCGCCTATGCCCACTTCACTGAAATTTATCTTCATCCTATCCCGTGTGACCTCTACCATCTTATAGATCAAATCAATCTTTCCTTCTTTCTCTCCTTCTTCCACACCATATATAAAAAATGGCTTCTTCATTCTCTCCTGCCTGTAGCCCTCTGCTTCCTTCTTCATCATCAACACCTCCTCTTCTAGATGTTTCACCTTTCCTCTTAATAACTCTATTTCTTTCCGATTGTTGCACACTATATTGTTCGATTCCTCAATCTTAGTTTCAAACCATTTCTTCATGTTCCCTGTCTCCCTTCTCTGCTCTTCCATCATGTCCTTTACTTCTTGCACTTTATCCCAGTGAAAATGTTCTTGTATCACTTCCTCCACTACCACCTAATGTGCTGCCAAATCTTCCATTCTGAAAGTGCCACTGGTACAGTATTTGGGCCTCGGTTTAATTCCACTCCCACCCCCAATGACCAGAAGCACCGCTAACACTGCTGCTACCAGCACCGCTTCTCCCCATTTCACCTCGTCTTTTCTTATTGCCAGTCCATTCTTGGCCTCCTTCCTCTGCTTCAGCTGCCGTCTCCCAATCGCGGCCCGGTACTGCTCGGTACAAACCATGTTGCCGGCACGCATTGTACAACGCAACCTCGCTCCTCGCTCGCTCAAGCCAGACTGAGGACCCTTGTAATTACTACATAACACCTGGTCTGTCGTGGGATGCGATGTTCAAGTGTACCGGTGTTCAACTTGATCCTCTAACAGATGTCGACATGCTTTTGTTTTTGAACGCAGCATTCGCGGTGGACTCGTTTCGCTTTTCAACAGGCATGCCATCGCAAATAATCCCTACCTCGACAACTATAATTCAGAGAAAGAAGATTCTTATCTGATGTATTTCGATGTCAATAATCTGTATGGGTGAGCCATGTCACAGCCATTACCGTGTAAAGATTTTGTATGGCTAACAGAAAGTAAAATTCAACATTTTGATGATTTTAAGGCTGCTAAAGATCCTCATCGCGGCTACGTGCTGGAAGCTTCTCTTGCATATCCTTCTCATCTGCACGATTCACATTCCGACCTTCCTTTTTGTGTTGAAAAAATGATTCCACCTAACGATACATCAAAACATAGTAAACTGCTAGCCAGTCTTTTTTCCGAAAAAGCGCTATGTTATCCACATACAATGTCTTGTTCAATGTCTCGAATACGGCTTACAGTTAGAGTGTGTTTCATTTATCATATGCGGAAGACGGACGTCTACGATGTGATGCGAAACCATTCGCAATACTTTGTCACTTCTTCCTTTTCCCCTAGTAATCCGTTCAACATTCTGCCACAGAACAAGAAAGTCATAGGACTTATGAAAGATGAATCCGGCATGAATATCATGACAGTTTATTGGTTTAGCACCAAAAATATATGCCTATGACACTCAAAATTCACAGTCTGCTAAAAAAGCAAAAGGCGTACGTTCAAGCGTCTTTAACCGTTTACACCTTCAACACTATCGCGATGTACTTACCTCTAGAAATGCCGCCTTCTCTATGCAAAAA
This sequence comes from Anabrus simplex, assembly GCF_040414725.1. Classification (NCBI taxonomy): domain Eukaryota; kingdom Metazoa; phylum Arthropoda; class Insecta; order Orthoptera; family Tettigoniidae; genus Anabrus; species Anabrus simplex. The sequence continues at coordinate 921,330,093 of NC_090266.1, read as the reverse complement.
TGGATTCAATCACAAAAACCGCATGTGTATACGATCGAACAAAATAAATGTCCATTGCTTCCTTGCGATGATAAATGTGTATGGGATAGTGATTCCCTTACCAGTGTTCCATGGGGGTAAGCATCAACTAAAACTTATACATACAAGAAGGTGAAAGGTACACGAACATCACTACGGCAAAATGATTCAAGATAAAAATTGTACATACAAGATGTAAATAAATAATGCAGAATTGACATATTCTTTTATTTTAGATTGGGTATTACCTTCTCCTCCTCCTCCCGCTCCTTCTTCTTGAAAGTTTGCTTAAATACGCGAAGAAGAAGAGTAAGTATGTCAAGAAAGAAGGTGTTCAGCAGATTCGTAAGTATGTCATCATCTCAGAAGAGCAGCTCAGTAAGTATGTTGAGCAGGGAATTTTTTTCTGAACATTGTTCGGTTCTAGTCTTGCAGTGCAGTGTTCTGAACGTCGAACTAATGCGATTTTGTGTTCTCAACACTTGTTCGACGTAACAACATTAAATGTGATTCTAGTCATAATATGTTTTGAAAAGCTGCTTCGTAAGTATGTGTTCAAGTCTAAACGTGCACAATGAAGTTATCGCTGCAGCACGTGCACACTCTTGCTTTCGCGATGCATGTTCGATAGAGATATGCCTTGACAGAGAAGGAAGAGCAGTTCAGTAAGTATGTTGAGAAGGATTTTTTTCTGAACAGTGTTTGATTCTAGTCTTGCAATGCAGTGTTCTACAACATCAAACTATAGTATGCGGTTTTGTGTTCTCAACACTTGTTGTAATTCTAGTTATAATATGTTTTGAACAGCAGCTTCGTAAATATGTGTACAAGTCTAAACATGCACAATAACGTAATCGCTGCAACACGTGCACACTCTTGCTTTCGCGATGCATGCTTAAACTTGTTCGATAAAGCTATGCCTTAACAAAGGAGGAGGAGGAGGAGGATGCCATAACAGCCTGTGTATAGCCGCCATCTTGTGTAGTAGCCTCTAAGCTATCAGCTGCCATCATGTGTAATTAGCGTCGGGAAGAGCATCTTGTCGTAAAACTAAGGATAGTCCCTTCAATATAGTAGATCTGAGATTAGGTTCGCGAATGCACTGAAGTTTTGCTGTTTAATGATGATAGCTAACAGAATTTCTCAAATTGCCCACTACCACGTGCCTAAGGTAGTAGCCATGCAGATTTCACCCCGTCAAGATGCCAGCACTGAAGTTTGCAATCGTCTCTTGTTTAAAGATGGCCGCTGTCAAAAAAGCACGTGGCTTTGTTTGCAAACAAGAGCACGTGGAATTATTTTAATTGCCCGCCACCACGTGCCTAAGGTAGTAGCCATAAGGTTTAGTGCCGTAAAGATAGCAGCACGGTGCACTGTTGATTAAAGACGGCAGCTGTCAAAAAAGCACGTGGCTTTATTTGCAAACAAGAGCACGTGGAATTTTTCAAATGCCCGCCACCACGTGCCTAAGGTAATAGCCGTATGGTTTAGTGTTGTAAAGACGGCAGCACGATGCTCTGTTGATTAAAGATGGCGGATGACAGCTGTCATAAAAGCACGTGGAATTTCAAATTGCCCGCCACCACATGCCTAAGGATGAGGTTTAGTGCCGTAAAGATAGCAGCACGGTGCTCTGTTGTTTAAAAATAGCTGCTGACTGCTGTCAAAAAAGCACATAGCTTTGTTTACAAACAAGAGCACGTGGAATTTTTCAAATTGCCCTCTACCACATGTCAAAGGTTGAGGTTTAGTGTCGTCAAGATAGCAGCACTAAGGTTAGCGATGCAAGATGGCCGCTGTCAAAAAAGGACGTGGCTTTGAAGAGCACGTGGCTTGGTTTAAAGGTGGCCGTTGACAGCTGTCAAGAAAGCACGTGGAATTTCAAATTACCCGCTACTACGTAGCTAAGGTGGCAGCCATTAGGTTTAGTGCCGTCAAGATGGCGGCACTGAGGTTAGCGATGCGTTCTTGTTTAAAGATGGCGGATGATAGCTGTCAAAAAACCACGTTTAAATTCAAATTTCGCGCTAAGATTCAAATTCCCCCCCCCCCGTGAGGTTAAGTGCCGTAAAGATAGCAGCTCTAAGGTTAGCGACTCAAGATGGCCGCTTGACAGCTGTCAGAAAAGCACGTGGCTTTGTTTACAAATTCAAATTTCGCGCTAAGATTCAAATTTCCAGCCCGTGAGGTTTAGTGCCGTAAAGATGGCAGCACTGAGGTTTAGCCCCGTCAAGATGGCGGCACTGAAGTTAGCGATGCGTTGTTGTTTAAAGATGGCGGATGACAGCTGTCAAAAAAGCACGTGGCTTTGGTAAACAAACAAGAGCACGTGGCTTTGTTTACAAACAAAAGCGCATGGGCATGACGTCATGGTCACGTGGTCATGACGTCACGGGGTCAATGACCTCGGGTGCTGCCTCAGCAGAAAAAATGCTGACTCAGCGGATTTAGAACTCTCACTGCTCCCCTACTGTCCAGAATCAATCTTTCGATAATCGCCACTTCACGAGGATCATTGTCAATTTTAAAATCACATCCGTGTTAACAGTAATTCCCTTTATTTAATGTCCAGACAACCAATGTATTCGAAACAGACTTTCAACCTATTAGGTCGGCAACACGTAGCCACATCCCGACTACACCCGATGTTTTACTTGTTTATATGCATGCCTCAGGCATGGACTCTCCACATGACTCGCTGAAGTTTCCCTTGGATATTTTTCCAAACCTGGATATAGCTGCGTGTTTCCCAGCTAACTGTAAAAAACAAATTACTAATATCTAACCTGGAGACCTTCCAGCTTCAAACATTGTTACCTTAACACACCAATAAAATATTGACAATAACAATATGCAGTAATCAATTCAGCGTTGGGTTGTTTTATGTACCATCACAATAGGAAAAGTATAGTCTAATAAAAAACATGAACTGCCACTTCGCATGCGTGATATTGCCCAAGAATTGTTAAAAGTGTAAATGCTGCCGTTAATGCGCGCAATACTTAGAATAAAACCAGAGTTGGGCAGTAATTGAGTAAAAGTAATCGTATTACTTGTAATGAACTAACGAAAACTGCTTCATTAATTTATACTTGCAATCGTTACTGTTTACCAAATGCAATTTTTACTTGTAATTTACTTCTTCAAATGTAATGGTAATCATTATATTCTAGTAATCGAAATACTGCACTCATTTCCCTTGATAGATCTGGCATAATTGATAATCCAATATATTTGATATAAGTCTTGGGCAGTACAAAGCTATTTCTCTGCTAGTTTCGCAGAGCAGAACTTGACAGGCCACACAGGAATGCAGCTAAGCCAGCGAAATTCGTAAAGATCACATTCTATTTTGACCATAAAATAATTATGTTTAAAATGCGCATTCACCGGAAACAATAAACCCGGCATGAGAACCTCTCTCTTGCCGCACCCACCAGAGCCGGTACGCTTCCAGAAACTTCAAAAAGGCGCAAAGTAGAAGGTGATAGAACATGAATCAGGAAAGGATAGCGTCAACCCAACCTCCCTCAAGTGAGAATGATTTCATCTAGACAAAAATGACACAGCCAATCAGAATATTCCATTTTCAAGCACCTCAAAACCCACCAAGAAATATTTTGTTCAGCGCATCAACCCTAATATTTGAAGATGCCTACAAGCTACAAGTAAATTCGAATGCTACGGAGAGTAATAATATTTATCTCTTAAATTTGGTGAACTTTATTCAAGTAATTATTATCTAGATTGTTAAAAAGTTAATCTGAGCGTAGCATAATTTAACTGTTGGGTCTATAAACAAATGTTGGGCAAACCACCGCCCAGAAAAGGACTTGCGCCTGTACAGTTAGTTCCCAGCAAGCCCAGCGAGTATGAATTAAGAGTGTGTGAGTTTTCTTGCTATTTGTTTTACGTAGCACCGACACAGATAGGTCTTATGGCGACTGGCGACGAAGGGATAGGAAAGGCCTAGGAGTGGGAAGGAAGCGGCCGTAGCGTTAATTAAGGTACAGCCCCAGCATTTGCCTGGTGTGAAAATGGGAAACCACGGAAAACCATTCTTAGGGCTGCCGACAGTGGGGTTCGAACCCACTGTCTCCCGGATGCAAGCTCTCAGCCGCGCGACCCTTACCACACGACCAACTCGCCCGGTAATTAGGTGTGTGATCGGATATGTGTCTTAGGCGTGATGTCATTACTGCACCAATTTTACAAACTCAGGAAAGCAGGAAAGACAGTGCTAAGATTTATCTTATAGAAATGGGCAGCTCCCCATAGCCCTCATTGGGGAAAGTTCACCCCCAGACTTTAAAAATAGATCCCAAAACAATGCCGCACACGCTCGACTCAGTTCATTCTTGTATACGGTGTATTCAGTCCGCTCAACAAATGCGCCGTCCAACTCGTTGGCTGAATGGTCAGCGTACTGGTCTTCGGTTCAGAGGGTCCCGGGTTCGATTCCCGGCAGAGTCGGAGATTTTAACCTTCATTGGTTAATTCCAATAGCCCGGGAGCTGGGTGTTTGTGCTGTCCCCACCATCCCTGCAACTCACACACCACACACAACACTATCCTCCACCACAATAACACGCAGTTAAAACATGGCAGATGCCGCCCACCCTCATCGGAGGGTCTGCACTCGGCTAGAAGTAGCCACACGAAATTAAATTAAATTAACAAGTACGCCCCGATTTTCGTTAGGCCCTATATCTGCTCGACAAATGTCAACGCAAAGCGGCCAGACCAGTTTGGAATTTCAGCATGTGAACCAAGGAGTAAATGTGAACTTATAAACTATTAATTATCACTTTATTTGTTGGAAACAGACGAGAGCGGTTTAATTTATGTGATGAATGTTAGATACACACAAAACTGTACTAATTACATTCATGATTCGTGGCTAAATATGAGAGCCCGACTAGGACTATCACGTTCACTTAAACGCATGGTAGCTAACAAAATATAAATTGTGAAAGCGCGTCCAAGTTGTAGGAAGGAACGGAAGCAAACAATATTAAACTCCACACGGCTTTACCTCTAAACTGACGTTTCGCAAAACAAATGAGCATCGCCTTACCACTGCTGCCAGGGCGCTACTACCGCGAGAAGAGCTGACGCAATGCGACCGCGGTAAACAGAACCTCTTAAAATGTAATACCGCACTCAGAAAAGCTAATGGATCGGGATTGGAAACAAATTCACAAAAACTACACTTACTAACAACATCCGACACTAAAAGAAAAGAAGCATTATTTAGAATAAAAGAGAATGAGGAAATAACACATCACTCACCGCTAATGGCTGGCACAGGAAGGAGGTTATGGCCTACAAAGGGAAGAATCCACTGATCTCAGAGTCACTTTCTTGCCACTATCCTTTACGGAACTACACTGAGACATGCTAACCACACACGAATACACGAATACACGGACGTAAATAAAACTACAGCTATTTTTATAGACTGAACTACTAAACCTGTATTTTACTAATATACTATGCTAAATTGTAAATTACGTTGTACTGTACTATACTTGAGAGATAAGGATCAATATGAAAAACACTAATTACTGAAGAAAAATGCAAAAGATCGCTAACCATACCAAATACCACACACGCTGAGCGAGTTAGGTTAACCACGTGGTGAATGTAAATATTAGATTTGGCAACTAGGTTTCGAGATCGCACTCGGCCGATATAAGTCAATATGAATGGCAACTTGGGATTGGTTGAATGTCTATGTTTCAGCGCATAACCACCAGACAGAGCCAAAATCGTCCAAAACGTCAATTTAGAAGTAAAGCAGTGCGGAATATAGTCTACACATAGCAAGTTGTCAAAGTCTTGTGTAGCCCACGAGAACAGGCAGAAACCCTACCTCGAGATCATTAGCCAGTACCGCTAGTTAAAAAGGGAAATGGACAGTGAACCGGGTTATGTACCAACATTAGAGCTGACCTTGGGGAAAAGACGGTGACCAGGGCCTATATTTAAATGAGAGTTGCAATCCTTTCTTGTAACTAACCAGTTGAGTTGCTCACGTAATTTGGGGAGAGTTTCACTTCAGCCCAGCGGAAGACGTCGGAGCGGCGGATAAGACAAGATTGTGTTAGTGAATAACGTGAAAATTAAGTGGTTAAATCAAGAGCCATTGTAATATGGCAGATCCCGAAAATAACTCCTGTGCCCCAAATGTATCGTATTGTGTCTAAAATGGATTACGCGCATATGTCGTCAAACAAGAGTGAAATATTCATGATAGAGTAAATAATCACCGTAGGGGTCGAGAGACGCCCTGAGGAAGTCATCCCAATGTTAACACCTTCAACAATGTAAGTAGACTACGAAATGTTTTTATTTTGTAAATTTTGTACAAATTAAATATATTAATTTTCAAGTTGTCTTCCATAACATAACGATGTAATAAGGGTGATATCGTATCTTTAGAAGTGCAGCTAGGACCACCATAATAATAATAATAATAATAATAATAATAATAATAATAATAATAATAATAATCCCACTTCACGTATAATAAACTGCAGGCAAAAGTTTGAAGTGATGTGACCAGGCATTAAGACAGGATGTATCTTACAGAAACACATAACATTTCAATGTAGGATGAACTGTGTTACTTACCAATGGGATGGATGAGAATAGTAAGAATTGTAATGTCACATAATAATGCCAGTAATAACGTCAGAGAAATTGAAGTCGCATGCCAATGATAATATTTACGATAACAAATAGTGTGACATTTGCAATTATTTTAAATATTCAAGGCAATAATAATAATAATAATAATAATAATAATAATAATAATAATAATAATAATAATAATAATAATAATAATAATTGTTACGGAATTTTTCCGTGGTAGGTAGAGGTGAAAGAAGGTGCGGGTGTGAATAGGTCTCCAGCTACGAAAGCAAAATTAATTTAAAATTTAACAAGGTTATATTTTCTTTTCAAAAACAAAGAAATAACAAGCATGGCAGGTACAAAGTAGCAAATCAAAAAGGGTAGTTACAATATTTACAGGGATTGGGCTTCGCGCCCTGATTTTACACTGCTTGGGCAATCAGCTCAGTTTTACCCCAAACACGAGTTTTAACAGAGGGGCAGAAAACCCCATTCATACCTAGGAGCCCTTGCTCCAAATTACACAGAAAAGCCTCCACGAGGCATACAACACTCCATTTTCAAAAGAGCCACTCGCTCTCAAAATTTAAGCCTCTCCCAGGCCACACCAAACTCCACCTTCAAGTTGTCCTCACTGGACATAGACACAGGGGTAAAATACCCAACCTACTGAGGTCTATTAAATGAAAAGGGGCAATTACATGACCTCTAAAATAACAATTTGAGAGGAGGCAATCTGCACTCCTAATACACTTGTTTTTAAAAAACCTAATCTGGCTCTAGGCCACTAATGCAAGGGCTAATCCCATACTACCGAGGTGACTTTAGAAAAGAGCAATTTGTTTTACATTAACGAAGAATAGGTTGAGAAAATAAGTTCACCTCAAAACAATAAGAGTGGGAGCTCGAGAGGGTTAGCACTCTCTATCCCAGAAGGTAGCTTAAAAGAGAATAGAAGAAAGATTGTTACATTTTAGGAAAAGGTTACATGGTGGAACGCTTCGCACCCGCCCCGAGAGTTAAACTGCTGAGCTAGCAAAGAAAGAATTTATTAATCGGCCATTACCTTATTGATGACCGCTGCCGAGGAAAGAGGCGCTTCCCGCCTCCTGCTATGTACTTTATACACTGAAAGATGGAACAGAAGTGGCCCGGAGACCCTAAAATCAGCAGTTTAAATACTCTCGCAGAAGGTTCTAGGCGTTAGGGGAATGAAAACACCCTCCCGCGAACATTTTATTGGCTCGGGTACAGAAACATATCCAAGTTGGGGGAAGATACATCGGATTGGTCGGAAATAACTCAAAGAAATTCGGGATTGGATAAATCTAAAACAAGGGGGAAAGAAGGGGTCAATATTGCCAACTTAACCAAAGACTGAAAAAATTTTTAGCAAAGAACAAACATTTGAAATAAAAATTTCTCCAACAAAATAGTTCTTTGACTCCGCACTAGGTTGCACTATTGTTGATCTTCAGTAGTGTCCTCTAGAAGAGAAAGTTCACACTTCTTACTTCAAGCGAAACAAAACCACATCAAAAATGACAGTTCAAAAACTCAAAATTTTCCACGTGGTGACATCTTCTGAGAAAGTAGAGAATTAATAGCGTAGATAAAGTTCAGACTTCCTCCAGCAGAGGAGTTTCAACTGGCGCACATTTTAAATTAGCGGAGTGGAGGTGTACCGCCCGGTACAGACCTCCCCCCCCCCCCAAAAGTTCCTCCCGGGGTGACACATGAAATTGTTTGAAAACAAGGTCCAAGTTTTGATGTAGATATGGAGATTAATTGCCAAAAAAATTTATAAGATTTTCTTAATTTGGTTTGATTTAGTTTCAAAATTTTGTTGTTGCAGATGAAGTAAAGTTTTTAAGTTTGTAGAAGTAGAGTTCCGAAGATAGACTTTTAATACTTAAAAGTGATGAAAAATTTTGCCATGTCCACCAAATATTGCTGTTGAATTCCCGAGTGTAGTCATTGCTTATCGTAACTGTCCATGTAGTTGAGGTTGATGAAGTTGGATGGCCAGACCGGCCATTGCAGCTTGCGTCCAAAGGAGGCCGCTCGGACCCCTCAAGTACCCTGAGATACCGCTCGCCCGCACTATGAGGGGAGCAGTGGTGTTGAAACACGCCGCGCCCGCGGTGAAGGAATACAGGCTGCGGGCAAGTAGCAGGACGTGCGCCGCACATCAGCCTAGGCCGGGAGGAGAGCTCCGGCTCGCCGTGCACATGTCGTCCTCGCTGGGGCCGAGGGGGCCCGTCCTCGAACCCAGCCGCGGCACAGCGCCGCGCGGCTGCGGGGGCACTGAAACATTTAAGCTAGGCGGCAGAATTGTGTTGGACCATCATGTTTCTTTTGAGGGCACAGGCATGTAGAGAGATTGAGGGGCCAGCGGCGTGCAGATATCCATGGCATTTCATCTAAGCCAGCCACTGTGTGTAGTGGAGCAGGAGACGGGAGCGTGGTAATGGCCGTGGCAAGGACAGGATGGCAGTTTAACAAGTCGGGGGAGGTTTTACAGAAATGCTTACATATAAAATAAAATAGAAGGAGCAGAATGCCTTAAGAGTGGAACTCAAAAAAAAAATATAACCTTCATATTCCTATCAAATTATATGAAGCAAGTTGACACAAAATTTACACCGGTTTCACCTGGGACAGGTGAACCCTAAATATCCTCTCGGTGGCTGGATTGCTTACTAACAATGTAACCGGCGTAAGAAAATCGAGAATGATGCATGGCCCATGAAATCTGGGGGCAAGCTTGCCCGCGGGAACAAAATTCTTGACCATCACCTGGTCACCTACCTTCAAAGTGGTGGGTCTCCGTCCACGATCATACTTTTCCCTAACCTTTTCATGAGATACCTTAAGATTGGCTTTAGCCTTCTTCTAAAGATCTTTAATATTATCCGGATCTATTGTCTCGGGTAGAATGTCACTCAGAGACCAAAGGTTAGAGAGCGGCGTGTTGGGAACAAACTTGAACATCAAGGAAGCTGGAGTGAACTTATGAGATTCATGAACCGCCGAATTCAAAGCAAAAGCTAACCAATGCAGGGACGTGTCCCACCTGGAATGATCTTCATGATGATAGGCAATAAGTGCGGACCTGAGATTACGATTAACCCGTTCAGCCAGAGATGGTTGAGGGTAATAAGCAGAAGTAGTTACATGAGAGATGGATAAGTCAAAACAGAATTTACGAAATAAGTTAGATGTAAAAGCCTTCGCATTATCAGATACAATATATTGGCACGGACCAAAAGAAGCAAAAATAGAATTTAAGCAAGTAATGGTAGACTGAGCGGTAGCCAGCTTAGTCGGAAATAACCAAGAAAATCTGGTAAAACCATCTACACACACAAGGATGAACTTGTTGGCATTACCCTTTGACTGGGGGAATGGTCCTACATAATCAATATACAGGCGTTCCATGGGGCGCAACGCTTGCTGAGAAGACAAGAGGCCTACCTGGGTGGACACTGTCGGTTTACTAAGCAAACAGGATTTACAAGCCTTTACTAGTTCACGGATTTCACCGTCCATACCTTTCCAGATGAACATTTCACGAATCTTTTCACGAGTTTTAAAGATTCCAAGATGCCCTCCTAATGGGGTCTCATGATAATACTTGAAGATCATAGGTACAAGAACAGCTGGAACGACAACTTTCATCATCTTATCATGCCTCGAAGGGCAACATAGAACACCATTCCTCAGAACATAAGGGACAACATGTTCCCCAGAAGAAAGGGTTTCCATTATCGGAGCCAGCGTCGGATCTTCACGTTGGTATTTCTCGATATCCCTAAAGAGCATGGGAGCATCTGTTAGGATGGCATTAACCTTAGATAGTATGGACTCGGAAGGTGATGAACTGTCGACCGGTTCGTGGGTCTCGACGTCATTAGAAAACATACGGCTGAGTCCATCAGCAACAACATTTTCGGTACCTCTGATATGTCTAACATCAAACTGGAAGGCAGAAATACGGATGGCCCAGCGGGCTGTACGACCAGTACGACGCGGCCTACCTAAGACCCAGCTTAAGGCTTGATTATCTGTCTCCAGGTCGAATTTGACATGTTCCAGATAGAGACGGAACTTCTCTAAGGCGAATAAGACTGCCAAACCTTCGAGCTCATAGATGGAATACTTGGCTTCTTGAGCCGACAATGTCCTAGATGCATAGGCGATGGGGCGCCTCCCTAGTTCAGTCTCTTGAAGAAGGACTGCAGCTACCGCTGACGACGATGCGTCGGTTTGGACAATGAATTTCTTCGAGAAATCAGGCATAGCAAGTACAGGGGCATTACAAAGAGCTAATTTAAGGTCTTCAAAAGCGGCTGTTGAGAAGGTCCCCACTCGAATTTGATGCCTTTCCTACGAAGAAGGTTTAAGGGCGCCGCTCTATTAGCGAAGTTAGGAATAAACTTCCTGAAGAAATTCACCATACCAATGAACCTGGCGATACCTTTAATGTCCTTGGGAGGTTTAAAATCACGGATGGCCTGTGTTCTAGAATGATCGACTGCTACACCATCCGGTGACACAATATGCCCTAGGAAAGACATAGAGGGCTTAGCAAAGGCAACCTTGGACAACTTAACAGTTAACCCAGCCTTACGAAGGCGATCGAGAACTTCTCGCAGATGATCTAGATGTTCTTCAAAAGTCTCTGAAAATACGACGACATCGTCCAAGTAGTGATATAAGTACTCAAATTTGATGTCGGAGAAGACCCTATCTAGTAGCCTAGTGAGTACAGCTGCTCCCGTGGGGAGCCCGAAAGGCACGCGGTTGTATTCGTATAAATTCCAGTCCGTGGCAAACGCTGTAAGATGTTTAGACTCTTCGGCAAGGGGAATTTGATTATAGGCCTGATTCAAGTCCAAGATAGTAAAGAACTTGGCCTTACGAAACCATGAAAAACAAGAATGAAGGTCGGGAAGGGGCACAGATTGTAACACCACCTTCCGATTGAGAGCCCTGTAATCAATGACAGGCCTGAAGCCTCCTTGGGGTTTCGGGACTAAAAAAATAGGCGAAGAATACGCTGACTTAGAGGGCCTAATAATACCGTCCTTCAACATCTGATCGATGATTTCTTTTAGAGCCTTCATTTTAGGTGGAGATAGCCTATAAGGTGGAAAACGGACAGGAATCGAATCCGTGACCTCAATTTTGTATTCAATAAGGTCAGTAACACCAAGAGTATCAGAGAACACCTCGGGAAACGACTGACACAATTTGCGAATACTATCAGCCTGCTCCTCAGGTAGATGCCTAAGGTCTAACAACATCTCATCCTGGGTAGGCGAAATAGAAGAACATGATGCAGAATTACACTTTAATAGAGGGATATTACAATTAGAGGCAAATTTGAAAGTGCAAGACCTACTCTGAAGATCGAGCACAAGACCAGTGTGAGAAATAAAGTCCGCTCCCAATATAATGGGGCAAGACAAGTGCTTGGCCACAAACAATTTAACCTTCCATGTGAATTTAAAAATACGAATTTTGACATATAAGGAACCGAGAATTTCTAATGGAGAGGAATTAGCCGAAACGTATTGGATCGCCGACAAACAATAGATAGGAAGTTTACAAACAGATTTCAATTTTGAATACCAATCAGCCGAAATAATAGAACAAACATTACCTGAATCTAATAGAGCTGTTATAGGCTCGTTATTTAACTCAATTTTGAGAAAAGGGACCGGTGCGGGGGAATCCGCCGCAATCCTAAGACACTCGTTGGGACCTTCAAAAAATGAATTTGAAAATTGCTCGTTCCCTGAATTTACAACCTGTTTACCCGGGGCTGAGTCTCGGGAAGATGGATTAGTCGACTCAGCAGAAGCCACTAGTCACTTTTTATTATTGGCATAGGTGGAATTTGCACCAGAAGTTGAGCAGGAGGGGGTGCTATTCGAATTGGGACAATTCTTGGCGATATGTGAGAAAGCCCCACATTTAAAACAGCCTTGTGATGACCCGGCTCCATTCCTTGTCCCACTTGACTTGATCAGTGGACACTTGTTGCGCAGATGGTCAGGCGACCCGCAAGCATAACATTTACGGGGTGTGACTGGTCGGCGAGGTGGAGGCCGAGTATTACTAAAGGAAGGCGGGGGTTCTTTCGCGACACGCAAAGAATCGGCGTATCTAACTCCTTCCGCTGAGACTGCCAATGCTTCAAGTTCAGAGAAAGTTTGCGGGCACGCCGCGAAACACAAATATGACCTGTAGGGTGGTGAAATCCCTTCCACAATAGCTTGTACAATCTGATCCTCAGGGAAATGAAGAGCAAACACCCTAGTATAAAACTTAATGTCCTGTATGAAATCAGCCAAGTTTTCATCCAAGCGTTGTACACGGTAATAGTACTTCTGAATAAGGGAGGACCTGGCCCTAGCCGGGATGAAGTTAGCTAGCAAATGGGCATGGAAATCCTCAATAGATGATTGCTCGGCAATGGCTCTTACGATTTTATCTGAGAGAATACCAATAGCATACGGATAGATAATTTGCAAAATTTGACATGGAGAAAGAGAAAACACAAGGGCATGATCCTGAAATTCAACTAGAAATCTTAAAAAAGAAATTACATCACTGGTGGTATTAACGGAAAACTTAGAGACACCTCTGAGCAACATTGCCAATGGATGAGGCAAGCTGCTAAACTCGGGTGACATAGTAGGTAAAGGTTTCAATGGCAAGGAAGTTAATTCAGAACGGATGTTACTCAATGATGCACGACGTTCAGATTCGTTGTCCAATGGGGCAGGGATAGTTTGAGCAGCAACGGTTATCCTATTAACTTCTCCCTTGGGAGGCGCTTCCTCACTACCTGCATTCACTGTGGTGGGTAGATCGCTTTTGGGAGGAACCTCCCCTGTTAACAATTGAGTGACCTTGCTAGATAATTCAGACATATTTTCAAGCAGCGTACTAGCTTCCTTCTTCTGAACGTCATTCAACTTTAGAGACAACAGATCGTTAACCCTATTCGAAAAATTATATAGCCTAGCTTGCACACGCTTAATTTGATTAGGAGAAGGATCATTTTCATCAAAAAACTAACTACAGAAGCTAGCCCAGTAATATTCTCCGTGATCGTGGAAAGAGAGTCGTCAATTTCTTTCTCTCCCAAATTGGGGATGGAAATGGGCAAATCTAGGGACTCTCTAAGCTTGTTTGTGTCTACTGCAACCGTGCCTCCAGATTGTACATTTCTAATAGTCAATTCATAGATCAACTCCTCCTTGCGCAAATAGTTAAGATGGAGAACATCGCGAGGGCCGGGCATGGTGACAGAACAATTTTGAAAAACTCAAAAAATTCCAGCAACTGGGAAAATAGTTAGAGTTCGGAACAAACAATGTTTAGCCGTCAAAAGAGGCTAAATTGAGACCCATTCAACCACGCTCTGCTACCACTTGTTACGGAATTTTTCCGTGGTAGGTAGAGGTGAAAGAAGGTGCGGGTGTGAATAGGTCTCCAGCTACGAAAGCAAAATTAATTTAAAATTTAACAAGGTTATATTTTCTTTTCAAAAACAAAGAAATAACAAGCATGGCAGGTACAAAGTAGCAAATCAAAAAGGGTAGTTACAATATTTACAGGGATTGGGCTTCGCGCCCTGATTTTACACTGCTTGGGCAATCAGCTCAGTTTTACCCCAAACACGAGTTTTAACAGAGGGGCAGAAAACCCCATTCATACCTAGGAGCCCTTGCTCCAAATTACACAGAAAAGCCTCCACGAGGCATACAACACTCCATTTTCAAAAGAGCCACTCGCTCTCAAAATTTAAGCCTCTCCCAGGCCACACCAAACTCCACCTTCAAGTTGTCCTCACTGGACATAGACACAGGGGTAAAATACCCAACCTACTGAGGTCTATTAAATGAAAAGGGGCAATTACATGACCTCTAAAATAACAATTTGAGAGGAGGCAATCTGCACTCCTAATACACTTGTTTTTAAAAAAACCTAATCTGGCTCTAGGCCACTAATGCAAGGGCTAATCCCATACTACCGAGGTGACTTTAGAAAAGAGCAATTTGTTTTACATTAACGAAGAATAGGTTGAGAAAATAAGTTCACCTCAAAACAATAAGAGTGGGAGCTCGAGAGGGTTAGCACTCTCTATCCCAGAAGGTAGCTTAAAAGAGAATAGAAGAAAGATTGTTACATTTTAGGAAAAGGTTACATGGTGGAACGCTTCGCACCCGCCCCGAGAGTTAAACTGCTGAGCTAGCAAAGAAAGAATTTATTAATCGGCCATTACCTTATTGATGACCGCTGCCGAGGAAAGAGGCGCTTCCCGCCTCCTGCTATGTACTTTATACACTGAAAGATGGAACAGAAGTGGCCCGGAGACCCTAAAATCAGCAGTTTAAATACTCTCGCAGAAGGTTCTAGGCGTTAGGGGAATGAAAACACCCTCCCGCGAACATTTTATTGGCTCGGGTACAGAAACATATCCAAGTTGGGGGAAGATACATCGGATTGGTCGGAAATAACTCAAAGAAATTCGGGATTGGATAAATCTAAAACAAGGGGGAAAGAAGGGGTCAATATTGCCAACTTAACCAAAGACTGAAAAAATTTTTAGCAAAGAACAAACATTTGAAATAAAAATTTCTCCAACAAAATAGTTCTTTGACTCCGCACTAGGTTGCACTATTGTTGATCTTCAGTAGTGTCCTCTAGAAGAGAAAGTTCACACTTCTTACTTCAAGCGAAACAAAACCACATCAAAAATGACACAGTTCAAAAACTCAAAATTTTCCACGTGGTGACATCTTCTGAGAAAGTAGAGAATTAATAGCGTAGATAAAGTTCAGACTTCCTCCAGCAGAGGAGTTTCAACTGGCGCACATTTTAAATTAGCGGAGTGGAGGTGTACCGCCCGGTAAAATAATAATAATAATAATAATGTATATAGGGATTCGTCATTGGCTTTTCAATAGGAGAATATAATTGGAATTTTCTTATATAGGCTATGTCAAAATAATGTTATGGTGCATTTATGTAAATCAAACACTCAATTGTAAAAGCGCCGATGGGACATTAGAGAATGTCATTGTGGTCTTTAATATTGAGAGAGTGATAAGTAATAATTAAATTCGTTCCGAAACGTAAATATGATAATTTCCCTACAAGAGGAGGAGACTTCGTGTCTCTGTACCAGTGAAGGATTCTGGATAGTGGAGATCAAAGAGGAATATGATTGAACTACGTGTAACGTTTCTTGAATGTTTTCTTTTTCATTTTTTACAATTGGCTTAACGTCGCACCGACACACATAAGTCCTATGCCGACGATGGGATAGAAAAGGGCTATGAGTGCCAAGGGAGCAGCCGTGGCCTTAATTAAGGTACAGCCCCAGCATTTGCCTGGTGTGAAAATGGGAACCTACGGAAAACCATCTTCAGGGCTGCCGACAGTGGGACTCGAACCCATTATCTCCCGGGTGCAAGCTCACAGCTGCGCGCCCCTAACCACACATCCAACTTGCCGGTCTTCTTGAATGAAAGCTGATATTTACGTGATTATAAGAGGAATAATAAATGAATCGACGACGTATAAGGAATAAAAGAAAGAATAATAAGGAATCTACGACGGATGATAGTGATGAAATTGAGGAACGATAAAATAGGATCATGATGATGATGAAAGAATAGTATTGATCCACGCATCGTATCCTCAGATAAATGTTGAAAGAACCAGATAGTTATTGTACCTGCACACACGTCGCAATGGATTGTCATGAAATAATAAGTAGCTTATTTATAAATTGTAATGCTGTAGTTTATGTTACTAGGCAGCGTTATGGCATGTCCAATTATTTCTATATGTCAAATTTTCATGAGAAATGTAATTATGATAACAGTGATGATTTTCAAAGTATTTGATAATGTTGATATTTTTAACATTTGAATGATACTGACTTTTTATATTTTGTGTGCAATTATAAAACACATGTACACGAGTGATGAACATTTCAGTTACAATTTATTATGGTGACCAGGGAAGTAAATCTGAGTCATGGTCAGCTATTCTGTTTCAGTGAGAGAATATTAATAGTCACTGGGAAATGGAAGCCGATTTATAAATTGTTACAGGGAGTCAGTAAGACAACATCCTTATAGTATTTTATGGCATGTCAAATAATGAAGATACTTTATTTATGAATAGTCAGGATAGCACAGAATGTCATTGTATTTCAGGAGTGTATTTAAGTCATAGAGATAGGATGTAAGATGCTTAGCTGACACTTTGCTTGTAATCACTTAATTTTAATCAATGTGGGAGAATCATCCACATTTTATTTTATTTTCATGACTGGAGGAAATCGGTCGTCTATTAAAGACAATATTTCTATTATACTATGAAGACAAGGCATATGCAACTAAGTTAATCGCTGAAGAGACCTGTGGCGAATTGTAAATAGCAATGTTAAGTCATAAATGTATTGTTTACCAGTTGTTGGAAGTAATTCAGAGGTTAATCAGAATAATCACAGATCCATAGGATTAACATGGAATCTTACAGCGAAACATGTATAATATTAGTCTATAAGATGTCAGGAAGGTCTGTTCAGGCGGTCGAAAGAAAGAATAGTAGAGGTAATTGACCTCCAATTATCCATGTACAACAGTGTACTCATACTGAGGTATTCGAACCTTAAACTGAAATTGTAAACTTGTGTATTTTCTCTTGTGGACCAAGTAGTCGATGATAAATGATAAGGTCATTCAAGGCAAGGTAAAATAATAATGTCACAAATAATAAGGAGCAGTGACACCCCATCCAGTGTGTGTTCGAAGGAGAGATGTACTTTATTTGGGAGAAGTTTTAATTGTTTGTTTCTTTCATTTTTATTTGTAACAATTATTATGTATCTTTCAGGATAAATTAATGAACTGCTCAGTGTATAACAAATCCATTATTAAGCTCGCTTAATAACGCAGAGTTGAGATTAATTTAATTATTAATTGATTATAAAAATTTGAATTAATTACTTATCAAAATTAATGATAAATTAATTCGAACCTGGTAAAATAATCATTTGAGACATTGGCTGTTATAGTTTAAAGTTAATTTTTGTTGGGGAATTATTGGAATCCAATTGATTTTGACTTTTATTCATTTATGTAATTATTTTCTTTTACTTCAATGTTTAAATCTTTCTCTTTTTATTCAATAAATTAATTATTTTATACCAGTCTGCCAACCTTATTTCGATTAGATAAAGTGTAGAGTAGTTACTCATGTAACCCTGCAGCAAATATACGACGAACTGATGACGCCTGAGAAAAGAGTCTCTACACGGTAAGTATTCTATTGACGTCGAGGCAGGACCCATTTCCAGTCACCGGGAGCTCTAGACCTTACATAGGTACAATACATCTCATCGAGAGTTTGCTAACGCAAGATCTCCTGCATTCACAAGCAGTGTTGCCACCAAGCACAAATGAAATTACCCTATTATTATAATGTTTTCACTAAATTACCCTAGATTTTTAAAAAATTCATGAACAGGCCTACTTCAAAAGAGGATAATTTCAAATTGTGGAGCTCACATTCAAAATAGACTTTGTCCAAAAATGGAAAAAATTGAGTTAAGTATTGCTTTCACTTTATGAGATTCATCCTGAGGTCCCAGCACTCAGAAAACATTCAAGAGACTTCATCTTAGCCCTGTTGGTCTCTGAAAGTAGACTATTCATTCAAGAAACAACTTTGTCCACTGCTGTATTCATTGAAACAAGACTTTGTCTTCTTCAGCCAATCAGAACGCTACTATCAGGCAAATTGACTTCCATCATGCATTGAGCGAACTGCAATGTTTGTCATAGTTATTGCTTTTGGTGTTCAATCCAAATTCTGAATCAATTTTCCTTCGTCATATTGGTTATTCACTATTCATATATAATGGAATCTTGTGAGACAGTTTTAGTTGAAGAATGCAACAAAGGGACTAGAAAGAGAAGCTAAGCTCAGGTTTAACAGCAAGAGGAGCAGACAAAATAAAGAGGTATGGGATGGATGTTGGACATAACCCATTTGTTCTATGTAGACATGAAAACGAACGCTTTCAGTGTAAAATGTTCAGACCTTCAGATTGTTCCTTTGTAAGGGATAAGTTACGATCAATACCTGATAAAATTTCTCAAGATAATTTTATTGCATCAAAATTTCCATTGGATCGGTTAACAGAAGACGACCACGACAGACAGTAAACAAACAACCACATGGATACACATCTGAAATTTATTTTACTAACAAAACTAGAGAAGTCAGTGAATGTCTGTAAGAAAATTTTTATGTCGGTGCTCTTAGTGAAACCAACAAGGCTAAGAAACATAGCACATAAGGTTAAATGTGGTGAACACTTGATTGAGAAGCGATGTGGTGAGAGAAGCACTAGCAAATCTATACAGAAGAAGGAAAATGTGCGTCAATTTTTGAAGAATCTCAAAGGTTATGAAGGCCTTTACAATAGGCAAAAGTCAAAAGGGATATACTTAGATTGCTCACTTAATATAAGTAAATTCTATAGAATCTATAACAAAGATGCGATTACTGAGCTGAAAGTCAGCTTTGCAACGTTTCGCCGTATTTTTGTCAGAATTTAACCTTGGTTTCAGAACACCAGCTTCAGATGTTTGTAGCTACTGTGCCAAATTATCATTCCTAATCAAAACCAGCAAAAATCCAGAAAAAACAAAATACATGATAGAACAGAGAGCGCACAGATTACGCGCTAATGCATTTTATGAAAGTCTTCCAGAAGATCAACAGCAAGATACAGTCACATTATGTTTTGACTTACAACAAGTACAACCTCTTCCCACGACACCGATTCAAGAGACATACTATTCGAGACAAATAAGTGTTTTATAATGTATGCATTGATGACGCTAAACAAGACCACACACCATTATTTTATGTATGGACCGAAGACCAGGCTGGTCGAGGTGCGACAGAGGTATCTATTGCTCTTTTACATCACTTGAGTTCACTAGATTTGGAGAATAAGGAAAAATTAGAACAAAATCACATTCTGCATACTTTTATTAATTTTCTGCTGAGAACAACAGGCATTGAAGATATTGTAATTAACTATCCAGTGAGAGGTCATAGCTATATCCCAGCAGACCGTATTTTTGGTCAGATAGAAAAACATTTGAAGAAGAAGCCTACCAATTATTTCAAAAGAAGAACACTATGATGTGTTTAAAACAGTAGATGATGTTAGGTTACTAGGCAGAGATTGGAAAGTGTATGATGTTAAGAAGTTAGATAAGATCAGTGAAATGAAACGAATTCACATTCAGTGTACAGTAAATGAATGTGGAGGACGTGAAGTTAAAGTAAAGGCCTGTGAACATTATAGATTTGAAAGTGAACTAGACATATTTCAATCAGTATTGAAGAGAGGTTGGAGCTCATACAAAAGTAGAGGTTTCTACTTACAGAGAATCCAGCCATCCCACCCACTTTCAACTGAGAAAATTTAAGATGTGAGGAAACTTCTCCTTAAACTCTTTGGTGAAAATTGTATAGGCAAAAAGATTTGGAATGTACAAGAGATTGTTAGTGGATACACCTGCAGCAAGTGTTCCCCCTGAGGAAGTATTATGTGACTGTTTGGAAGATGATGTGAGCTTCCATATATAAGAATAGATATTTCTGTGTTAAAGTTTCATAAAAATAGAAACTATGTTTATTATCTAATTAAATGACATTGTGGTTGAATGTTCTGCTTATTACAATTTTTCAATATTAAAATTAATGTGCAGTCAAAGAGGACTATGTCCCGTGATCATGCAAACAAAAAGTATTTAGTCCTCTCAGTTCAGTCAAAAACAACTATGTCCAGAATTTTTTATGTTTATACTGAATTTCTACTGTAGTTTAACTTGATTAGGGTGTTTTGTTACATTTGTATAACCTATATGTATGATGATGATGATGATGATGATGATGATGCTTGTTGTTTAAAGGGGCCTAACATCTAAGATCATCGGCCCCCTATGTGTATGTACTTAAATCCATAAAGTAAGCAATAAGACGTTAATTTCAAGATGGCGGTGAGTGAGAGTAACTGTGTGTTTTTCCTCTGTTTTGGTGTCAAAACAAACAGTGTGCGCAAAAGAATATAGTGATGTTCATCTAGATGATCCAAGCAGTGATTCAATGTGTTGTGAAGTGCTCAGAAATAAGTCTGTACAATTTAAACGGATTTGATTTTATTCCATGTGCTACGGTGGCTGCTGGCATGCCCAAGCCTCCCCTGCCGGTAGTGTACGACTCGCCGTCTCAAGATGGAATATACCTCAAGTTGGAAACTGGTTGTCTTCCATTCGTGAGTTTCATTTTCCTTCCCTGCCGACTGCAAACCCCCCTTGCATACTTGTAGCACCGGCTTCGATTTCAGCCTCCAGTAAATTATCTCGATTTTCTAGTCGGTCTGCTTTAAGTTTATTATTGACATTCTTACTGTTAGCTGGTGATGTGGAGATAAAAACCCGGGACCCGCGGCGGATAGTGCGTTCTCACTTTATCATCAGAATATCTGTTCCCTTAAAAACACAATTACTGACTGTGAGCTCTACCTACAAGAACTATCTTCTTTCGACATTGTCGCCTTTTCTGAAAGTTGGTTAACTGACTTCGTTTCAGACGCGGAAATCCCTCTCTCCAAAGAGTTTTCCATTTTCAGAATGGAACGTGGATCTCGGGGCTGCTCTGCTCAGTTGAGCCTTCAGTTATTTCTGTGGGACGGAATATTTTTAAATCGAACCACAAGTCTGTAGGGGCAACATTCTGGAAAAGGTTGCCTTCTGACGCAAGCTATAAAACTTTTTCTGACCTTCGCAAACACCATAAACAGCTTCTAAAACAGGATTACCTGGACTACACAAAACTCTGCCTGTCTAGAAGTGAGAAGTAATACCATACGATTCTGGTCTCTGATAAAGAGCAGGAAAAATACAAAGCGTGTGCCAGATACAGTGACTTTGGGGTGATAATTTAGCCAGTGGTAGTAATAGACCGGAAATTTTCAACGATTACTTTGCGTCTAATTTTGTTGCACCTGTTCAGTTCCCAGATTTTCCGTGTATTGATTGTGTTCCTTCTCATAGTCTCAGTAATCTTTCCACCTCTGAGTCAGAAGTCTATACTTTACTTTCCTCCCTGCCAGAAAATAAACCTACTGGTCCCGATGGTCTTAGTCCTGTCTTCCTTAACCCTTCACAGGGCAAAAGACTGGGGGTATTAAAAAAATGTATTTTATGGTTAATTTGTACATGAAATATATGTATGACTAGGGATGTACAACTAGTTTATGGATTTACACCTTATTTCATAAAATATGGGGTGGGAAATTATTATCCCACTGACCGTTCCAGATAGGTAATGTTTGTGTGTGGGCAGTGGGATAATAATTTCCCCCTTAAAAATATTTATGATAATGTGCTCATTACGTATTAAATACTTTATTGACATCAATATAATACAATAACATGACATACTACTTGGCCTATGGAATCAAAAATAATTAAATCTCTCAAACATAATTTACGTTGGTTGTAGAAAAATTCGAAAACACTGTCTATGATTAGTGAAATGGTTCAAAGCATGATTTACATAATGCAACATAACATTTCATGTTACTGCATTTTTCCTACTGCTTGATACTACATTGTGCAAAGCGACGATATGTTTTAGTAGCTCAAGTAGATAGCTGCCGATATCTGATAATCTCACCGTATTTTCGATCGTTGCTTGTTCATCAGACTTGTTTCTCTTCCTTCCATGCCCGTTCGCTGGAGAATAGCCAGGGCGTTTCTTGCTCGAAAATCACTGTATCAGTTCATTTACTAGTTGTGACCTAAACTTCAGCTGTGACGTACCATTTGTCTTCTCTTTCATTTCCGCTTTGTACTGTACTAGTAAAAGAGCCCGACTTTAAGATTTATTTTCAACGCAAGCATGGAATAGTTCTCAGGGCTAAACTGGATGAATAATAGCTAGGGCTTGGTACAGGAGGCAGGGTCCTATCTACAAGAAAAGTCTGAATCTGATTTGATAAGAGTTTATTCATGTAATGCATATTAAATTGCACATCACCTCATGGTAGATAGGGGTTGTCTTCCACATTATCCTTTAAATGGCCCGGGTCTCCAACTCACCAGGCCGCACCGGCTGGAACACGTTCCAGAAGATGCCCAAGTACTCCGTCAAGATGCGGACGGACCATCCAGGTTGGTTGCATGGAATACGCCTCGAATTCCCGATGCTCGTGATGACCTCCGCTGGTTCCTGACGATGGTGTAGGTAATCACATTACCCAAGTACAATGAGGTTGATAGAATCAATGCCCACAAAACTCCAAAATGTGTTCTTCGTCACTCGTAGAATTTATGAGTCAAAGTTCATGAAAAACCTTGAATAATTAGTTTTTACACCATTAGTAAAATCACTAGTCAATGTTCATAAAGACTTTCCAGAATTCACTTTTTAACACTCATGGAAATGACAAGTCCGTGTTCATGAAGACTTTCAATAATGTTATAGTTCATCAATTGAAAAAATTACAAGTCTTTAAGTAATCACTGGCAAAAATCACAAGTCTATGCTCATGGAAACTTCGAATAAATTTATCACTCGTGAATATTACAAGTCTTTGAATAATCACTGGGGAAAATTTAAAGTCCATCACTGGTAAATATTACAAGTCTTTGAATAATTACTGGCGAAAATTTAAAGTCCATCACTGGTAAATATTACAAGTCTTTGAAAAATCACAAGTCTATGCTCATGAAAATTTCGAGTAATGTTAGAGATTATCACTCGTAAATATCACAAGTCTTTGAAAAATCACGGGTGAAATTTTAGAGTCCATCACTGGTAAATATTACAAGTCTTTGAAAAATCACTGGAGAAAATTTTAGAGTCCATCACTGGTAAATATTACAAGTCCCATTTATAAAGACTTAGAAGAATTCGTTCCTCAGTGAGACTATAACCACACGAAGATAGCTTCCGATGATAATGGCAGCGAGTAGAGCCACGTTGACTACTCGACTGTGACTGACTGACTGACTGAGATATCAGGCTATATTGAGCTCTCGTGCCTTTGCTGGCAAGATGTAGTGTTTACAGTGCACTGTGTCTTCTGGTATGGGCTAGAGCAATTTTGTTACTTTCATTGATCTGTCTCAGCTTTATCCTTGGCTTTGACAAAATGAAAGTGACTGAGGTATGAGTGATGCTAGTAATGCCATTCCTTCTGCAGCCAGTCCCTGCTATGAATAGTGTGAAAATATTGCTCATAGGGTCGGTTGGTGCATGCATTTCAGTGGGCTTGGCAGACTGATATGTAATAGCAACTTCTGGCTCGGCGAGGAAAGCAACGGGAAACTACCTCACTCCTCATTTCCCTAGTACGCCTCTTCAGTGATGCCCAGGCCATCTATGACAGCTGATGGCGGAGCTGTTGAGGATCCAATCAGCCTTCGGGCTGAGGACTAAACATACACACATTGAGCTCTCCTTATATTTGGTTTGGGGATATCTACGTCACATATGCCGTGAAGCTGGTTATCTCCTCAATCCCTCGACGGATTTTCTTGAAATTCAAGCATTGCGACGTTTATGTAATTCCCTTTAAAATGACATGTTGCTCAAGTCGCTACCACAATTATTATAGGAGTTTTACTTTTTTTCCATCGAATGTTCGGGAAGGTGTGACGCTTGAATCTAGAACATACGAGTTCAGGCCAGCGGCACGTGGCATGACAGGCGGGTGATCTAACTAGCCTCTGCAGCTACGTCACACATACAGCTGTTCTCAGCTTGCTCGCTCGTCCCGCTGAATGTAAACAAACCAGGCTTGCACGGAGTAATACGCGTGATGATTATATACAATTAACTCTCAAAAAATATGCATGTACAGGTCGTAACTGGTACAGTACACTATGTATGAATTGACAATCATACTGTCCAGGAAGTAATACAAATCTTGAGCCACCATCGTATTGACTTCTTGACCTGCCAATAAAAGATAACATGAACCAAAAAGACACTATGTATAGGAATTCCAAACATAATAGGTTGTGTGGGTTGACCATTGTTTTTCCTTACCAGAGTACTGGACATGGTCTTCAGCATCAGAGTCTCCACCTTCCTCCGAGTCCACAGCTTGTTTTTCCGATATTTCATCCAGCCAGACTTCAATCTTTGCTTCCATATTCAGAGTGGTAGTAATGAGCCTACAATTAGTTCCAATATAATACTGTATTGAAATTATTATTATTATTATTATTATTATTATTATTATTATTATTATTATTATTATTATTTTACGAAGCAACTATTAGACGAAACATGCATTACCTAAGTGAATGATTTGAAACCACTTATTAGGAGAACTAAATAGCACAAATACAGTCGAACCAAAATTAGGCCTACATCTTACATAAAACCCAAGTACGAAGTGGAAATGGCTATAACATCTTTATCTGCCGTCATAAGGGGAAACTTAAAACAGTTTTAGAATAATGAATTGTAGTAAGTTTGAAAAATGTGTAAATAATTTTGAAATGGCATCTTACTAAGTTGCAGAGAAACTATGAGATTAACATTGATTCTATTATTGCTATTCTGAATGATACAATGGATGGATTATTATTATTATATTCGTGGTACAAATAGATTTGCTCCTTGAATAAAACATGTTAAACTACATTTCTGAAGTATATACTAACCTTTAGAAACCTCCTGTCTTCAGTATTCCACACCTTCTTCCTACAAACACCGTTTCACTGCAGCTGAACACAAAGTGACTGCCACTGTACGCGCGCTAGGAACCACTGGGATATATACTTCTCACCTAGTGATCTAGGTCGTAGTAGTGATCAGGTTATTAAGTTTGAAATGAAACTGTGCAGCCCTCTTACACTAGCAAGTAGAACTACATGCTCTGAAACAGCTGGAAAGATAATCTCCCTAAAACCATTATGTATATACGAGGTGAGAAGATAATATCCCAAAGACCTATAGTTAAGAATACCGCTATGACTCTGGCCCATTCTATTGCTGTTATATTTAACCGTTGCTTCTTAGCCGGCTACTTTCCTGACGACTGAAAAATCGCTAACTTCACTCCGGTTCTTAAAAGTGGAAAGAGGTCTGATGTCAGAAAATATCACCCGATTTCTATATTACCAACCCTATCTCTCATCTGTGAAAAGATTGCCTACCAACGTCTTCTTTCTTTCACCCTTATACATCGTCCCAGCAGCATGGTTTTCTTCCTGGTAGCTCTTGCCTAACTAATCTGGCTGTTCTTCTCCGTCGTGCAACATCTGCTCTTCATGCCGGTTCTCAGCTGGGCGTGTGCTACATTGATATTGCAAAGGCTTTTGATACCGTAGACCACGGTCGCTTCTTACCTCTCCTGCAGAGCTTCCTTAATACCAAAACTCAGCGTTTGGTTCTTGATGGGTTCAATTCGACTCTTGTTATGATACATTCTGGCGTCCCACAGGGCAGTATCCTAGGTCCCCTTCTTTTCGTCCTATTTATTGACGATCTCATTAATACTATATCCTCCGTTTCGTGCGAAATTCTACTATTTGCAGATGACTGTAAAATATTCAAACAAATTGATTCTTTATCAGACGTAAACTCCTTACAGAGCGGGCTTATCTGTGTTGGTGTGACGTAAAGCCCCTAGCAAAAAAAAAGAGCGGGCTTAACTCACTCTCTGAATGGTGCTTCACATGGCGTCTTAAGCCTAACACTACCAAGTGTTCCTCTATTTCTATCACGCTTCGTAAACCCCCTATTGTTAGTAAATACTCCCTCCTCGGTAACTCGTTCCCAACTCTAACAGAACAAAATAACTTAGGAGTGTTGTTTGACAGTAAATTGTTATTTGTCCCCCATATACAAAAGATAACCTCACGAGCAATGTCACTTCTCGGTTTGTTGTATAGATTTTCTGACATCACCGATATCCACGCCCTCAGAGCCTACTATGTATCTTGCATCCTACCGATCATTCAATTCGCGTCTCCCATTTAGTCTACCGCTTCACCCACTAATCTGAATTACTTTGACCGTGAGCAGTCATTCTTCTGTGCTATTGTTAGAGCCAGAGTATCTGATCGTCGAAACTTCAGTAATCAGGTACTAGATAAGTTAAACCTTTGCCCGTTATCTAGTCGAACGAAAATAGCTGACCTTAGATTCCTATACAACGCTGTTAACGGTTTATTTCGTTCGTTCTCCTGAACTTGCATCCTTCTTTACCCTACATGTTCCAGCTCGCAAAACCAGGATCAATCCACCCCTTCATATTCCGTATTCCCGCCTCTCTCTCGTTCAAGGAACTGTATTTATCCGCATACCAACCCTCCTTAACTCTTTATCTTCTGACAGGAACTTGGACTTTTTTTCCTTCGTATGCCTCCTTTAGTCGATTATTCCTTAACCTAGTTCATTTTTTTCATATTCCTTTTTTGTCTTCGCATTTCTGTCCCCTTTTTTGTACATAATGTAATATTTATTTATTTTTAACTGAACTATACCGTTACTTATGTGTTATATCTGTATTTATCTTAGTGTGCCTAGCTGTAAGTTCTTCACTTTGTTTTACGTTCAATCTTTAATTTTCCTCGTTGTTTCCTTTGCCTTCATGTTTGGTCGTTAATTGGTGTCTCTTCAGTTATGTTGTTAGTTTTAAGCTTTTCCTCTATTTTTATCATTAGATGCTTGTTCTTCATTGTTCTTCCACTTACCTTTTTTGTTGCTATGTGCTATTCCATGCATTTGTTTTTCATTGCGGAACTCTATAATTTGGTTTCTCGCGGTTTTGGTTTCCCAAATAAATAACTAAATAAATAAATAAATAAATAAATAAATAAATAAATAAATAAATAAATAATTTGAGAAAGGAGCTTCGTCTGGCATCCATATATTGTTAAGGAAATTGGCGTCCTTGTTGATTTTAGCCAATATCCGTTCGCTGAACTCCCTACGCGACACAGTGTTTCGTGGATTTAATTTCTGCACAGTCTGTAACTTGCAGGGATGGAACTTGAATTCGTGCAGTATTCTTTGTATGCTTCGTCGCCCAATCCGTAGCGCAGATGCATGTTGTCGAACGGAGCGGCGAGGGCTCATCTCGATGGAAACTCGAACAGCTGCGATGTTCTCAGGTGTACGTACCGTTCGAACGCCTCCTAGAGGCTTCCGTTTCAAGGCTGAACCAGTTTCTTCAACATTACGCACCCACGTTGTAATCGCATAAGCATATGGCACACGTCCATAATGTCCGAAATAAACGTTGCGTAGTAGTCACATCACCCTGCATGTAATACGCTCTCACAGCGACAGCAAGTTTCGCATCACTCCAATGCAAGCGTTCACAACAACTACGCATCGGTTTCGGAAACCTGCCGGCACTACTGTGTTGACAACTCTAATGTTCAAAATTTCCCGTTTCCCAGCTCCACCCTGTACTTAAATTTCCTGCATAATAATATTTATATACCTAGGCCTATATATGTATAATCGACTAATGAAAGATTAACATTATCTTACCGAAGTTTCTTCCATCCGAGCAGAAAGTATAACCTTTCGAATTTATTTTTTACTCTCTTACAATTTGCACCGGCACAGACATGTCTTATGGTGGCAATGGGATAGGAAAGTGCTAGGAGTGGGAAGGAAGCAACCCTAGACTAAATTAAGGTTCAGACCCAGCATTTTCCTGGTGTGAAAATTGGAAACCACGGAAAATCATCTTCAGGGCTGCCGACAGTGGGGTTTGAATCCACTATCTCCCGAATGTAAGCTGATAGCTACGTGACCCAAACCACGCGGCCACATACTCGGTTTCCTCATTTTTAAAAAGTGCGTGTTAGTGAATATTTTATACTAATATCTCACAACTGGTGTGATCAAATTATTGCTTACAGCATTATGTCAAAAAACTACATTTGGTGCTTACGGAAAAAGTCCTTATCTACACATTTTTGAAAAAATAAAGAATGAAGTGGAAATGAAAATATAAATTAGTCAAACAAAATAAGTGAAGTGCCCCCCCCCCCTTTCACCAGTGTTACCGAAATGCACAAAAGTATATATAATAGTAGATGAAATATACACTGACTGACAGTGACAATGCAACACCAAGGAGGAGTGGTTCGAAAGGGATGAAAGTTGGGGAAAAACAGAGACGGCACGGATGAATAATTGATGTTTATTTCAAACCGATATGCAGGTTACACA
Organism: Anabrus simplex; assembly: GCF_040414725.1. NCBI lineage: Eukaryota > Metazoa > Arthropoda > Insecta > Orthoptera > Tettigoniidae > Anabrus > Anabrus simplex. The sequence continues at coordinate 921,301,104 of NC_090266.1, read as the reverse complement.
ATGCGCACGGCATAGTCTCAGTAGGATATAGGACCACCGCGAGCGGCGATGCACGCAGAAACACGTCGAGGTACAGAGTCAATAAGAGTGCGGATGGTGTCCTGAGGGATGGTTCTCCATTCTCTGTCAACCATTTGCCACAGTTGGTCGTCCGTACGAGGCTGGGGGCAGAGTTTGCAAACGGCGTCCAATGAGATCCCACACGTGTTCGATTGGTGAGAGATCCGGAGAGTACGCTGGCCACGGAAGCATCTGTACACCTCGTAGAGCCTGTTGGGAGATGCGAGCAGTGTGTGGGCGGGCATTATCCTGCTGAAACAGAGCATTGGGCAGCCCCTGAAGGTACGGGAGTGCCACCCGCCGCAGCACATGCTGCACGTAGCGGTGGGCATTTAACGTGCCTTGAATACGCACTAGAGGTGACGTGGAATCATACGCAATAGCGCCCCAAACCATGATGCCGCGTTGTCTAGCGGTAGGGCGCTCCACAGTTACTGCCGGATTTGACCTTTCTCCACGCCGACGCCACACTCGTCTGCGGTGACTATCACTGACAGAACAGAAGCGTGACCCATCGGAGAACACGACGTTCCGCCATTCCCTCATCCAAGTCGCTCTAGCCCGGCACCATGCCAGGCGTGCACGTCTATGCTGTGGAGTCAATGGTAGTCTTCTGAGCGGACGCCGGGAGTGCAGGCCTCCTTCAACCAATCGACGGGAAATTGTTCTGGTCGATATTGGAACAGCCAGGGTGTCTTGCACATGCTGAAGAATGGCGGTTGACGTGGCGTGCGGGGCTGCCACCGCTTGGCGGCGGATGCGCCGATCCTCGCGTGCTGACGTCACTCGGGCTGCGCCTGGACCCCTCGCACGTGCCACATGTCCCTGCGCCAACCATCTTCGCCACAGGCGCTGCACCGTGGACACATCCCTATGGGTATCGGCTGCGATTTGACGAAGCGACCAACCTGCCCTTCTCAGCCCGATCACCATACCCCTCGTAAAGTCGTCTGTCTGCTGGAAATGCCTCCGTTGACGGCGGCCTGGCATTCTTAGCTATACACGTGTCCTGTGGCACACGACAACACGTTCTACAATGACTGTCGGCTGAGAAATCACGGTACGAAGTGGGCCATTCGCCAACGCCGTGTCCCATTTATCGTTCGCTACGTGCGCAGCACAGCGGCGCATTTCACATCATGAGCATACCTCAGTGACGTCAGTCTACCCTGCAATTGGCATAAAGTTCTGACCACTCCTTCTTGGTGTTGCATTTGCTCTGTCAGTCAGTGTATTTTGGCTATAGGTAACTTAAAATTCAAAATATTATACACATTATATACAAATGTTTATATGCAGTGTTTAAAAAGACTCTGGTGGTAAAATGTCCAAACACCTAGAAGGGGTTGTGCTAGATTAATGAACGTTGGTAGGCGTGTTTATACATCTGAAAGATGACGTTGATTCAAATGTCCTGCAAATCGCATTAGCGTGGCGCTAGTAGCGACCCCATGACGTTTCACATCGGGTTTGAGAGCGTTAGTTACCTGTGAGAATGGACGACGACGAAGAGGCCAGTATCAACTGCTCACTGCGGTTGAACGAGGCCGTATAATAGGGCTACGTGAATATGGATGTTCCTTCCGCGCTATTGCAGAACGACTTGGCAGGAATGTCTCCAATGTGCATGCGTGCTGGCAGCAGTAGTCACGCGTTCGCAAGAACACCGGGCACCGGACGTCCCAGTGGCACCACCGTGGCATAGTTGTGGCGCAGTCGTCTGCAGCGGCAATTCGAGCGGCAGTTGGCACCACAGTGACACAACGAACTGTTCGAAATCGGTTACTTGAAGGATAGCTCCGAGCCAGACGCCGTGCGGCGTGCATTCCAGTTACCTCAAACCACCACCGTCTGCAACTTCAGTGGCGTCAAGCGAGAACTCGTTGGAGGATGGAATGGAGGTCCGTTGTGTTTTCCGATGAAGGCCGGTTCTGCCTTGGTGCCAGTGATTGCCGTGTGTTGGTTAGAAAGAGCAAAAGTGAGCGCCTGCATTACACCTGTCTGCGGCGTCGACACACTGGACTTACACCGGGAGTTATGGTCTGTGGAGCAATTTCCTATGACAGCAGGAGCACTCTCGTGGTTATCCCACGCACCCTGACTGCAGATGTGTACCTCCGTCTGGTGTATCGACCTGTTGTGCTGCCATTCATGAACAGCATACCAGGGGTGTTTGCCAACAAGATAATGAACGCCCCCATGCCCCTGTTGTAACCCAACGTGCTCTACAGAGTGTCAACATGTTGCTTTGGCCTGCTCGATTCCCGATCCGTCCCCAATCGAGCACAAATGGGATATCATTGGACGACAACTCCAGCGTCATCCACAACCGGCATTAAGCGTCCCTGTATTGACCGACCAAGTGCAACAGGCATGGAACTCCATCCTACAAGCTGACATCCGGCACCTGTAGGACACAATGCATGCACGTTTGCATGCCTGCATTCAACAGTCAGGCGACTACACCAGTTATTAATTAACTAGCATGTCATTTGCGATGGCTTTTCTCGTACCTTTAATCAATTAAATATGTTACGTCGACAAATATATTGCCAAAATTTCCTTATTCTACATTCCTTATTTCATGGTGTTTGGATAGTTTTTCTGCCAGTGTATTGTATTGGTGCAAGTTGTAAATGAATTAAATGCATGTAACCTATAATACACAAACAAGAACAAACTTAATGAAATTCGTGTATAATATAAAATATGTATAATATAAAACAATAAACTTAATTATGGCACACGGATGGCATAGTTTTAATAAACATACAGAAATATTTTCATGTTATTGAGCCGCTATAAAAAACCCATGCGCAACAGCTTTTTTGAGGGCGAGTACCTGAGTGTCCCAGGGCGAAAACTATGCCCCTTTACTCATCTGTTTCTGAGAATGCCGATGAGTCGTAAAAGTCTCTGGTTCTACACTGGCGGGGGAAAAGCGATCTGGCTGAGAGGCGGTATTTACCTCTCGTCTGAGATGAAACCCCCTCTTCGCTGAAGAAGGAATTCAAATTTTGAATCGGAGAACTATTTTCAGGGTGGGGGTGACTCTTCTTCTTAACAAACGGGCCCTTTCAGGGGTTTGATTTTTAAGTTATTTAGTGAGTGAAGTGTTCAATAATTTGCACCCCGAAGGGCCATGGCCTACCAAGCGACCGCTGCTCGACCCGAAGTCCTGCAGATTATGAGGTGTCGAGTGGTCAGCACGACAAATCCTCTCAGCCGTTATTCTTGGCTCTCTAGACCGGTTGAGCCGTTATAAGATGTTTTAAAAATTGAATCGAACCTGTAAACGTCTTTTATATAAATACAGCAAAAGAATTCGCTTCCTCTATTTTTAAATAATTGACAGAACTTTGGCTCGCGCTGCATGCTTGCGATATAGCGTACGCAGCGCACTAAGTACACTAGTGTCAAAAAGTTAAGCATAATCACTAAACGAGGCCATACCGCCTGATATGAATGTCAGACGGATTGCTGAATTAACGGAAGCTGACTCACACACAATATATCACACAACTTGTCCAAAAAGCAGTGTCAGAAGGGTTCTGATAGCTAAGCTACACCTTTGACAACAACTAACAAAATTTGGCAATGTCGTCCACAACAAAATATTCTCTTAATAGGGTGTATGGTTATCCCCAACGGCCACACATGCTTCGCAGCGGCGTGGCATGCTCTCTACCAGATGGTCCAAGAGCTCTTGTGTCAGTCGATCCCAATCCTCCGAAAGGGCAATGCGCAGGTCTTGGAGGGTCCTTGGCGGAGGTTGACGGGATGCAATTTGCCTCCCTAATGCATTCCAGGCATGTTCTATAGGATTCAGATCCGCAGACCTCGCTGGCCAGTCCATGCGATGAATGTCTTCCCCAGCCAGAAATTCATCCACCAGAGCAGAGCGGTGCGGTCGGGCATTGTCGTCCATTAAGAGGAAGTCTGGACCAACCGCAACTCTGAAGAGTCGAACATGTGGTCTCAGTACCTCATCCCTGTATCTACGAGCGTTAACAGCGTTCCTCGGACCACCCATGAAGATGTGCAGGTCCGTACGGCCATTCAACATGATGCCGCCCCACACCATGACCCCACCACAACCATACTGCTCCCGTTCCAATATGTTCATGTGGTTGTATCGGCTACCCGGTTCTCTCCAGATTAATGTGCGACGGGAATCGTTCTGCAAACTGAGGTGGGATTCATCTGTGAAGAGCACATGCCTCCATTCATTCTTGGTCCAGTTTTGATGTTGACGGCTCCACAGTAAACGGGCCCGTCTCTGTGCTGGAGTAAGCGGGACGCACACCGCTGGACGTCGGGCAAACAGCCCTGCTGTTCTGAGCCTCCGGTACACAGTTTGCCGGGAAACGGTCACCCATGAGACGCCTGCAAGCTCCGCCGACAATTATCTTGCAGGTCTACTCCAGTTTCGTCGGGTGGTTAAGGCCAGATATCGGTCCTGCTGTGGGGTGGTTACCCTTGATCGGCCTGGTACGACTAACATCTCCTGTGTCCCGAAATCGTATCCAAAGCCTAGAAATGACACTTTGTGGCACATTTAAGGATACGGCGACTTCGGTCTGTGTCTGGCCTGCTTCCACGTGGCCGAGTATTCTACCCTGCAAAACGGGATGCAACTGGTGTCATTGTGCCATTATGTTGTCACGTTCACCAGGAGGCTACACTCCTCACACTATAATAGGGCAAACACGACTGAGGGAATATGGGGCGCAGGCATTGGCTGTGTTTACCTTGCGGTTACAACCCTAGTCAAAGCAGGGAACACTCCTTTGCTACACAGAGCGAACACGTGAGGTTGGTAGGTGCATATGTCGTGCGATTTGCGGTCTATTTCCTGTTGCCCTGCTTATTCGTAACTTATGCCTAACTTTTGAACACTAGTGTAGACTTCTGTGACTCCCCCTTTCTACTATATCCTATGATTTGTAAATGGTACTACTACAAAATTATGTGAACTTTATTATTCGATTAAGTCTATTTCATAACTAAAAACAGCGTTTTTATTAGCCAATGATTATTATTGCCATACGGGAAAGTTCAACTGTGCAACCTCCGCCTTCGTAGCGTAACTGCTAGTGCTGCTAGCTGCCGTCATCGAAGGTCCGGGTTCGATTCCCAGAGATTTAAGAATGGCAGGGGGCTGGTATGAGGTTAAAATGACGCATGTAGCTCACCTCCATCGGAGGCGTGTCTGAAAAGAACTGCGCCACTTCGGGACGAGGACATGAGTTTGGTATGGCTACATGAAATTGAAACCCGAGTTCGATTTCCAGACGGGTCGTGGATTTTAACCTTCATTGTTTCATTTTTCTGGTTCGAAGACTGGGTGTTTGTGCTGTATTCAGCATTAGAATTAATCTTAGGTAGAGACCCATCCTCATACGCAGATCACATACTGGGCGTCATCTCGAAGGACCTGCATCAGGCCTCTCCGAAGGTCACACGCTATTATTATTATTATTATTATTATTATTATTATTATTATTATTATTATTATTATTATTATTATTATTATTATTATTACGCTGGACTGAGTATCTTAGATGGTAGATCACTGGCATTCTGAGCTCAAGTTGGCGGGTTCGAACCCGGCTCAGTCCGGTGGTATTTGAAGGTGCTCAAATGAGGGGGTAAGAGGCAAAGGGGTAGAAGTGACAGAAAGTAACTTTTGAGAAAATCGAGGTTAAAGATTAGATTGGAAATTTAATTCTAGGACATACATATGGAAATATTATTTATATACCATGTTAAGATAGTGTTTTATGTGTCCGTGCCTATTGTTACTGTAGCAGTTATCATTGATACCGTGATCAAAGGTATCACTTGTACCCCTTGGCCTCCAAGTGAGAAGTGAAAAGGTGGGAGGTGAATAAAATGTCATATGACTTCGCAAATCTACGTGTATAATACAACATATGAACCATAATTAAATACAAGTAGTATAATTGGACAGTTCTGCGGCCTCCTCCCGCGGGAAATTTGAATTCTGGCGGGAAATTTGAATTTTGGCGGGAAATTTGAATTTTGGCGGGAGATTTGAATTTGTAAACAAAGCCACGTGCTTTTTGACAGCTGTCATCGACAACAACGCACCGCTAACCTCACTGCTGCCATCTTGACGGGCCTAAACCTCAGTAGTGCCAACTTAACCTAACTAGCGTGAGGTAAACAAAGCCACGTGTTTTTTGACAGCCACGTGCTTTTTGACAGACAACAACGCATCGCTAACCTCAGTACTGCCATCTTGACGGGCCTAAACCTCAGTAGTGCCAACTTAACCTAACTAGTGCGAGGTAAACAAAGCCACGTGTTTTTTGACAGCCACGTGCTTTTTGACAGACAACAACGCATCGCTAACCTCAGTACTGCCATCTTGACGGGCCTAAACTTTAGTGGTACCAACTTAACCTAACTAGCGTGTGGTAAACAAAGCCACGTGCTTTTTTGACAGCTGTCATCCGCCATCTTTAAACCACAGAGCACAGTGCTACCCTCTTTATCGTAGTAGATGTAAAATTCGTCACCTGTCATCGGCAGTGCTGCCATCTTGGCGGGCCTAAAACTTAGTGCTAACAACTTAACCTCACTAGCGTGAGATAAACAAATCCACGTGCAGCTGTCATCCGCCATCTTTAATCCATAGAGCACAGTGCTACCCTCTTTGTGGTAGCGGACAATTTGAAAAATGCTTTTTGACAGCAACCATCTTTGAGCACCGTGCTGCCCTCTTTAGATACTTACCTTTGAAATGTGGTGGCGGTAAATTCCACGTCCTCTTGTTTGGAAATAAACCCATGTGCTTTTATGACAGCTGTCATCCGCCATCTTTAATCAAGAGAGAACAGTGCTGCCCTCTATGTGGTGGCGGCAAATTCCACGTGCTCTTGTTTGGAAACAAATCAACATGCTTTGTTGACAGCTGTCATCCGCCATCTTTAATCACCGTGCTGCCCTCTTTAGCTACTTACCTTTGAAATGTGGTGGCGGTAAATTCCACGTGCTTTACAAACCTATATGCTTTTCTGACAGCTGTCATCCGCCATCTTTAATCCAGAGAGAACAGTGCTGCAATCTTTAGTTTGAAATGTGGTAGCGGCAAATTCCACGTGCTCTTGTTTGGAAACAAAGCCATGTGCTTTTTTGACAGCTGTCACCCGCCACCTTTAATCAACAGAGCACCATGCTGCTTTCATGCGGGCAATTTCGTCAGCTGTCATCCGCCATCATTAATCCACAGAACACCGTGCTGCCCTCTTTATGGCTACTACCTTAAGCACGTAGTAGCGGGCAATTTGAAAAGTTCTGTTAGCTATCATCCGCCATCTTTAATCAAGAGAGCACCGTGCTGCCCTCTTTAGCATCTTTAATCCAGAGAGAACAGTGCTGCAATCTTTAGTTTGAAATGTGGTGGCAGCAAATTCTACGTGCTCTTGTTTGGAAACAAAGCTATGTGCTTTTTTTGACAGCTGTCATCCGCCATCTTTAATCAACAGAGCACCATGCTGCTATCATGCGGGCAATTTCGTCAGCTGTCATCCACCATCTTTAATCCACAGAACACCGTGCTGCCCTCTTTATAGCTACTACCTTAAGCACGTAGAAGCGGGCAATTTGAAAAGTTCTGTTAGCTATCATCCGCCATCTTTAATCCAGAGAGCACCGTGCTGCCCTCTTTAGCTAGATACCTTTGAAATGTGGTGGTGGCAAATTGAAAAATTTCACGCGCTCTTGTTTGGAAACAAACTCACGTGCTTTTTTGACAGCCATCATCTGCCATCTTTAAGCAACAGAGTACAGTGCTGCCCTCTTTGTTGTGGCGGTAAATTCCACGTGCTCTTGTTTGGAAACAAAGCCATGTGCTTTTTTTTGACAGGTGTCATCTGCCATATTTAACCAACAGAGCACTATGCTGCTATCATGCGGGCAATTTCGTTAGCTGTCATCCGCCATCTTTTAATGAACAGAGCACCGTGCTGCCCTATGCGGGGCAATTTCTTCAGCTGTCACCCGCTTGCTCTACAGCAGCCATCTCTCGACGCTAATTGCACAAGATGGCGGCTATACATGACTCCTTAAAGGTGCTTATGCGAGATGATCGCTATACATAGTTTCTTATGAGACGCCCTTGGGATGCTTGCGCAAGATGGCGGTTATACAAGGCTCCTTATGAGACACCCTAGGGATGCTTGCGCAAGATGGTGGTTGCTCTTATGAGGCGGCTTAAGGATCCTTGCAAAAGATGGCTAGAGACGCCCTAAGGATGCTTGCGCAAGATGGCGGACGCAAGATGGCGGTTATACATAGATCCTTATGAGACAGCCAGTACTCGATACAACATGTGATCAGAACATTGATTGATGTGTTCAAAACAAAAATAAGTGATCAAGACTAGAATCGAACACTGTACTCGATGTCGTTAACTTCAACATGTGATTAAACCATTGTTTGGTGTGTTCAGAACACTACATAAGTAGAATCGAACGCTGTACAACATGTTAGAGGGTACCTTTGTTCTAAGAAGATCAGATTGAAACATAACAAGACTAGAATTGAACACTGCACTCGATGTCGTTAACATTAACACGTGAACAGAACATTGATTGATGTGTTCAGATCACTAAACATGTAGAACCGAACACTGTACAACATGTTAGGGGATACCTTTGTTCTAAGAAAATTAGATTGAAACATAACAAGACTAGAATCGAACACTGCACTCGATGTCGTTAACCTTAACATGTTATCAGAACATTGATTGATGTGTTTAGATCACTAAACAAGTAGAACCGAACACTGTACAACATGTTAGGGGGTACCTTTGTTCTAAGAAGATCAGATTGAAACATAACAAGACTAGAATCGAACACTGCACTCGATGTCGTTAACCTTAACATGTGATCAGAACATTGATTGATGTGTTCAGATCACTAAGCAAGTAGAACCGAACACTGTACAACATGTTAGGGGATACCTTTGTTCTAAGAAGATCAGATTGAAACATAACAAGACTAGAATTGAACACCGCACTCGATGCAACATGTGATCAGAACATTGATTGATGTGTTCAGATCACTAAACAAGTAGAACCGAACACTGTACAACATGTTAGGGGATACCTTTGTTCTAAGATCAGATTGAAACATAACAAGACTAGAATTGAACACCGCACTCGATGCAACATGTGATCAGAACATTGATTGATGTGTTCAGATCACTAAACAAGTAGAACCGAACACTGTACAACATGTTAGGGGTTACCTTTGTTCTAAGAAAATTAGATTGAAACATAACAAGACTAGAATCGAACACTGCACTCGATGCCGTTAACCTTAACATGTGATCCGATACAACATGTTAGGGGATACCTTTGTTCTAAGAAAATTAGATTGAAGCATAGCAAGACTAGAATCGAACACTGTAAGAACATTGTTTGATGTGTTCAGAGCAAAAGTACAACTTCAATGATTTACATAGTGTAAAACACACACTGTGCACATATCGCATAGCTATCTCGCCTATCACTTGCCTAGTATGAGAATCAAAAACACACTGTGCACATATCGCATAGCTAACTCGGCAACACTTCAAATGATTTGCTTAAAAAATCTATACCGCGTAGCTAACTCGTTCATCGCACTGCTAAGACGCTTAGTAATTGCAAATACATACGAAAATCAAGAAAGCACACTGCGTAGCCAACTCGCTCGGGTCACTCGCTTAGTAATTGCAACACGACTAGAACACTGATACACACACGGATAAGAATGTTGCGAGATACTACATACTTACATGTTAAAAAAATATTGGGGGGTGAAAGATCATAAATTATATGTACACATGTTGTCTCCTGCAAGTTGTAAGACGAAATAGACGCAGTACTGCGAGTTTCCGCTATAGCTGGCGAACGGAAGTAGCATGATATCTCAGCAAAAAAATACGCGTGAGCTTGCAAGTCAGACACAATGATGGATACCGCGATTCAAATCCTGGCAACTTATGCCGTCAGGAAGGGCATCCGGCGAGCATCTAGCTGTAAATACCCGATTCTCATGTTAGAAAGAACAACTTGTTGTAAAACATTCTTAAGTCCAGTTCTTTGACGTCAGGAAGGGCAACCGGTCGAAAACAATAGTGTATGATGTAAGAGGCTAGATACTGCTAGTTTTGCGTCAGGAAGGGCAACTAGTCTTAAAACAAATATAACATAATACAGGGATTCTGGCGCCTCCTCCCGAGGGAAATTTGAATTCTGGAGGGAAATTTGAATTTTCGCGGGAGATTTGAATTTTGGCGCGAGATTTGAATTTGTAAACATAGCCACGTGCTTTTTGACAGCTGTCATCGACAACAACGCATCGCTAACCTCACTGCTGCCATCTTGACGGGCCTAAACCTCAGTAGTACCAACTTAACCTAACTAGCGCGAGGTAAACAAAGCCACGTGTTTTTGACAGCCACGTGCTTTTTGACAGACAACAACGCATCGCTAACCTCAGTACTGCCATCTTGACGGGCCTAAACCTCAGTAGTACCAACTTAACATAACTAGCGTGTGGTAAACAAAGCCACGTGCTTTTTGACAGCTGTCATCCGCCATCTTTAAACCACAGAGCACTGTGCTGCCCTCTTTATCGTAGTAGATGTAAATTCGTCACCTGTCATCAGCAGTGCTGCCATTTTGGCGGGCCTAAACCTTAGTGCTACCAACTTAACCTCACTAGCGTGAGATAAACAAATCCACGTGCAGCTGTCATCCGCCATCTTTAATCCATAGAGCACAGTGCTGCCCTCTTTGTGGTGGCGGATAATTTGAAAAATGCTTCTTGATAGCAGCCATCTTTGAGCACCATGCTGCCCTCTTTAGCTACTTACCTTTGAAATGTGGTGGCGGTAAATTCCACGTGCTTTACAAACATATATGCTTTTCTGACAGCTGTCATCCGCCATCTTTAATCCAGAGAGAACAGTGCTGCCCTCTATGTGGTGGCGGCAAATTCCACGTGCTCTTGTTTGGAAACAAATCAACATGCTATTTTTGACAGCTGTCAAACGCCATCTTTAATCACCGTGCTGCACTCTTTAGCTACTTACCTTTGGCAGCTGTCATCCGCTATCTTTAATCCAGAGAGAACAGTGCTGCCCTCTAAGTGGTGGCGGCAAATTCCACGTGCTCTTGTTTCGAAGCAAATCAACATGCTTTTTTGACAGCTGTCAACCGCCATCTTTAATCACAGTGCTGCCCCCCTCTTTAGCTACACAGCTTTGAAATGTGGTGGCGGTAAATTCTACGTGCTTTACAAACCTATATGCTTTTCTGACAGCTGTCATCCGCCATCCTTAAGCTGTAAATCCCCGATTCTCATGTTAAAAGAGCATCTAGTTGTAAAACAGATTCTTAATCCGAGTTCTTTGACGTCAGGAAGGGCAACCGGTCGAAAACAATAGTGTATGATGTAAGAGGCTAGATACTACCAGTTTTGCGTCAGGAAGGGCAACTCAACAACTTCTTGCGATTTAAAAATCATAGTTTTGCGTCAGGAAGGGCATCCGGTTTTAAAACAATAGTTCACGATACAGCGATTTAAAGTCTAAGAAGAGCATCTAGCTGTAAATCCCCGATTCTCGTGTTAGAAGTTGTAAAACAGATTCTTAATCCGAGTTCTTTGACGTCAGGAAGGGCAACCGGTCAAAAACAATAGTGTATGATGTAAGAGGCTAGATACTGCCAGTTTTGCGTTAGGAAGGGCATCCGGCTGTAAAACAATAGTTCGTGATACAGCGATTTAAAATCTAAGAAGAGCATCTAGCTGTAAATCCACGATTCTCATGTTAGAAGTTGTAAAACAGTTTCTTAATCCGAGTTCTTTGACGTCAGGAAGGGCAACCAGTCGAAAACAATAGTGTATGATGTAAGAGGCTAGATACTGCTAGTTTTGCGTCAGGAAGGGCAACTAGTCTTAAAACAAATTCTTGCGATTTAAAATCTTAGTTTTGCGTCAGGAAGGGCATCCGGCTGTAAAACAATAGTTCACGATACAGCGATTTAAAGTCTAAGAAGAGCATCTAGCTGTAAATCCCCGATTCTCGTGTTAGAAGTTGTAAAACAGATTCTTAATCCGAGTTCTTTGACGTCAGGAAGGGCAACCGGTCAAAAACAATAGTGTATGATGTAAGAGGCTAGATACTGCCAGTTTTGCGTTAGGAAGGGCATCCGGCTGTAAAACAATAGTTCGTGATACAGCGATTTAAAATCTAAGAAGAGCATCTAGCTATAAATCCTCGATTCTCGTGTTAGAAGTTGTAAAACAGTTTCTTAATCCGAGTTCTTTGACGTCAGGTAGGGCAACCGGTCGAAAACAATAGTGTATGATGTAAGAGGCTAGATACTGCCAGTTCGCGTCAGGAAGGGCAACTAGTCTTAAAACAAATTCTTGCGATTTAAAATCTGTAAAACATATTTTTAATCCCAAGAGAATCGAACCCGAGGCTACCGGGTGAGAGGCATGCACACTAAACCAAACTGTAGGCTATAGATTACATTTTTTTTGTTCCACAGTCTTTGAAGTTGTATCGGCACAGTCATTCAGAGCGATGTGCGGAATGCATGTGTTGGCTGAAATTGTACACGTATCTCCCGGCTGTAGTCACCTTGAACGAAGACACGGTGTGCTGATAAGCAACTTGTAACTCATAGAACGTCTTATTGCTAGATTATAAGCGTATTAAGGTTGTAAAATATTCGGTTCTGTAAAACTGAAATAGTCCTCCTCTGTGGTGTAGTAGTTAGTGTGATGAGCTGCTACCCCCGGAGGCCCGAGTTCGATTCCCGGCTCTGCCACGGAATGTGTAGCATTTAGCCTATGTAAGTTCCTAACATAAAATATCATGATTGTACGGAGAGGTTAAAACACAGTGCCAGCATATAGCCTACTCCTATCGAAAGAGCCCGCACGGCGCCGGCACGTAGGCTTCTCCTGTTGAAGGAGTCTGTACAAGGTTTAACACCCCTCCATCAACAGCCCTTACTTAATACTGGCTTTTTGCACGCCCTCGAAACTACCTAAGAATGTAATATACTACCGTAGGGAGAGGGTAAAACCCAGTGCTGGTACATAGCCTACTCCTACCGAAGAAGCTTGCACACAGCTTAACGCCTCCATCCGACAAATGAATCACCCTCAACACTCTTGTACTCACAATCATTTTCGAAGGAGTCTGCATGAGGTTTAACGCCTCCCATCAACAGCCCCTATTAATGCTAGCTTTTTTGCACACCCCGCCTCTTAGATCATACACCATAGTTTTACGACCGGTTGCCCTTCCTGTGTAGGATTTTAAATCGCAGTATACGCGATAAATTTGTTGTAGCGGGTTTTATAACTAGATGTACCGGTACCGGCACATAGCCTACTCCTACCGAAGAAGCCTGCACACAGCTTAACGCCTCCATCCGACAGATGAATCACCATCAACATCTTGTACTCAAAATAATTTTTGAAGGAGTCTGCACAAGGTTTAACGTCCCCATCAACAGCCCTTACATAATGCTGGCTTTTTTGCACACCCCGCCTCTTAGATCATACACCATAGTTTTACGACCGGTTACCCTTCCTGACTAGGATTTTAAATCGATAACTAGATGTCCCGGTACCGGTACATAGCCCACTCCTACCGAAGAAGCCTGCACACAGCTTAACGCCTCCATCCGAAAAATGAATCACCCTCAACACTCTTCAATCATTCTCGCTACTTCGGAAGATAGCGGGTTCGAACTGGAAGCCGTAAAAAAATAGCAAATGCTATGCGAGGTGCCTGCGCGATCGTCAGAACGTGTAATTACATGATCTAGCTAAATGTAGTTTTAGCTCAGTACCTTTAAGTGCCTACAGGTAAGGAATACCGCGGATGTAGCTTAGTACCCTCCCGTTTAAGTCCAGAAGTCGAGGATCGCGCGCTAACTTTCCAATACTCGATCCGCTGCAGAACTCTTAAATTCTGACACCTCGGCATCAACAGGAGGTTCGATTCCGGCTTAAATACGTCAGCCTGCGGGACTTCAGGAGAGCTCTTGTTGCATAAACACTTCGTTCCGACTCTACTGCAGTTGTCAGCGATTTTCACATCCGCTTGGTAACAAGCAGCATATTTACTCGCTGCAGTCTGCGTGAAGCGCTCACAGTTCTCTGTATGCGTTTATCACGTACACATCTCCCGTCTAAGTACTGTCTGCTGTGAATATTATTCTTCAGCCTTTATCTTAAGGTAAGCTAGACCTGTTAGTTACTGTTTGCATAGCAACTTCTACGCTAGGTAATAGACATCTACATTCATATATGTTTCTTCTTTTCTTTTTTAGGTACAGGCTTGAAAGTACGCATTTTATTCATCCGAGTAACAGTCTGCAGCACATGCATTTTTAAGGTATGTTTTCGAACTTTGAGTTGTAAAGATAGCTAGGTTAACTGATGTACCCTACACTAGATTCGACCAGAATAATATCATTCGAGTTTCAGGCTTGAACGTACGCATTTTATTTATCAGAGTAACAGTCTGCAGCACGTGCATTTTTTTAAGGTATGTTTTCGAACGTTCAGTTGTAAAGATAGGTAGGCTAACTGATGTACCCTACACTACATTCATATATGTTTGTTCTTTTCTTTTAGGTACGACCAGAATATTATCATTCGAGTTACAGGCTTGAAAGTACGCATTTTATTCATCCGAGTAACAGTCTGCAGTGCGAAGATTTTAAGGTATGTCTGACCTCTATTCGTTGAAACTTGGTTTCTTCCGAACATCGTAACTTTAAGCTAATCATAAATAGTTGTTCTCTTCAATCCTCATGCTATAGACGAGGTTAATCTTATAATTACAAACACGCACACATAGCTATGTCTGTCCTCAACAGGCTGAAACTTGGTTTCTTCTAAAACATCGTATCTTTAGTCTATTGATAAATAGTCGTTCTCTTCAATCCTCATGCTATAGGCTAGGTTAATTTTATAATTTCAAACACACATAGCTATGTCTGACCTCAACAGGCTGAAACTTGGTTTCTTCTAAAACATCGTAACTTTAGACTATTGATAAATAGTCGTTCTCTTCAATCCTCATATTATAGACGAGGTTAATTTTATAATTTCAAACACACACATAGCTATATCTGTCCTCAACAGGCCGAAACTTGGTTTCTTCCGAACATCTTAACTTTAAGCTAATCATAAATAGTTGTTCTCTTCAATCCTCATGCTATAGACGAGGTTAATCTTATAATTTCAAACACGCACACATAGCTATGTCTGTCCTCAACAGGCTGAAACTTGGTTTCTTCTAAAACATCGTAACTTTAAACTAATCATAAATAGTTGTTCTCTTCAATCCTCATGCTATAGACGAGGTTAATCTTATAACTTCAAACACGCACACATAGCTATGTCTGTCCTCAACAGGCTGAAACTTGGTTTCTTCTAAAACATCGTAACTTTAGACTATTGATAAATAGTCGTTCTCTTCAATCCTCATACTATAGACGAGGTTAATTTTATAATTTCAAAAACACACATAGCTATGTCTGTTCTCAACAGGCCGAAACTTGGTTTCTTCCGAACATCGTAACTTTAAGCAAATCATAAATAGTTGTTCTCTTCAATCCTCATGCTATAGACGAGGTTAATCTTATAATTTCAAACACGCATACATAGCTATGTCTGTCCTCAACAGGCTGAAACTTGGTTTCTCCTAAAACATCGTAACTTTAAGCTAATCATAAATAGTTGTTCTCTTCAATCCTCATGCTATAGACGAGGTTAATCTTATAATTTCAAACACGCACACATAGCTATGTCTGTCCTCAACAGGCTGAAACTTGGTTTCTTCTAAAACATCGTAACTTTAGACTATTGATAAATAGTCGTTCTCTTCAATCCTCATACTATAGACGAGGTTAATTTTATAATTTCAAAAACACACATAGCTATGTCTGTTCTCAACAGGCCGAAACTTGGTTTCTTCCGAACATCGTAACTTTAAGCTAATCATAAATAGTTGTTCTCTTCAATCCGCATGCCATAGACGAGGTTAATTTTATAATTTCAAACACACACATAGCTATGTCTGACCTCAACAGGCTGAAACTTGGTTTCTTATGAACATCGTAACTTTAGTCTATTGATAAATAGTTATTTTCTTTAATCTGCATGTCATAGAAGAGGTTCATTTTATAATTTCAAACACACACATAGCTATGTCTGTCCTCAACAGGCCGAAACTTGGTTTCTTCCGAACATCGTAACTTTAAGCTAATCATAAATAGTTGTTCTCTTCAATCCTCATGCTATAGACGAGGTTAATTTTATAATTTCAAACACACACATAGCTATGTCTGACCTCAACAGGCTGAAACGTGGTTTCTTCCGAACATCGTAACTTTAGTCTATTGATAAATAGTTATTTTCTTTAATCTGCATGTCATAGAAGAGGTTAATCTTATAATTTCAAACTCACAGCAATGTCCGACCTCTATACGTTGAAACTTGTTTTCTTCCGAACATCTTAACTTTAAGCTAATCATAAATAGTTGTTCTCTTCAATCCTCATGCTATAGACGAGGTGAATCTTATAATTTCATACTCACAGCAATGTCCGACCTCTATACATTGAAACTTGGTTTCTTCCGAACATCGTAACTTTAGTCTATTGATAAATAGTCGTTCTCTTCAATCCTCATGCTATAGACGAGGTTAATTTTATAATTTCAAACACACACATAGCTATGTCTGACCTCAACAGGCTGAAACTTGGTTTCTTCCGAACATCGTAACTTTAGTCTATTCATAAATAGTCGTTCTCTTCAATCCTCATGCTATAGAAGAGGTTAATCTTATAATTTCAAACTCACAGCCATGTCCGACCTCTATACATTGAAACTTGGTTTCTTCCGAACATCGTAACTTTCGCCTAATCTCTATCGGTCGTTCTCTTTTCAGATGTTCTCCTGCTGCGAGGAATGTAATGTAACGTTTACAAGGCGAGATAACTTCATGCGCCATATGAAATCAAAAACCCTAGAATAACATCTGCTTTACGTAAAGTTTGTAGTGTGTATTGCACCCGTCCACCTCCCGAGTCCCAGACTAGCATTTATCTCAGGGGTGTCGGTTCATTATTTAAATCATCAAATATAAATATAACGGCATAATAGAACACGGGGATGAACGGAGCAACTTAAAATTAAAAGGGGGGAAGGCTCGATTGTAACTTGAATTTAAGGACTCCATGATAGGACTAGGAAGTGACTATTACTTTAAAAAGGGCATCATCTAACTACAATAAAAAGATTATGAGAGTGGTTTCCTTTGAAATAATTTGCCAGAAGGAGCGGTTTATTACGCCATTTGACGTATGAAACTTTGATACACTTGGCTACAATATTTGAATTTCCACGCATGTTACATATATAAATCACTTGCCATACCGCAAGTGGTATCAATATCTTGCTGTGTTGCTTCTGAAATAAAATGACATTTTGGAGGTATAATTTACGGATCGATTCCATTTGAATCGAACCGTCACTCAAAGATATAGCTTCCTTCTATCGGGAGCCCGAGCATAACCCATGTTACGGTCGGCTTCCCGATTTAACTAAGATGACGTACTCCGGCTATATACATTTTTCCGAGACCGGTACTCGGACTGGGTAATGTTTCTCGTGAAATGCGAAAACTGGATTCCACGGACAGTCCCTATCTTACGATATCCAGCTGATGCCATACCACTGAATTAGCATTTATATTTTATTTACATGTGATCTGAATTGTTACCAGTTAGCCTCAGTAGACTACTGCCACAGATGAGATAACGAGAAGCGGTGGGAAAATTACCGTGCTAGTGACCCCCCTCGCATCGCGAGTGAAGTAAACAAACACGCCAAGTATGACTGTCACATCGTCCCATGCGGAAACCGTACAAAAACGAGGTACCAAATGACTCTAATATTATCACTCTCGTTATTCAAACATACGAATAGAGGGATGTTGTCACCAAACAAATAACTCCACGATCGACGGAATATTCATGAAATTATCATCCTCGAAATTATTATTATTATTATTATTCAACGGTTCCTGGCACTGTCACGTTTGATTAATATCATCATTATTATGCGGGATGCAAACACCAATGGTTATTACTGTTATTATTATTATATCCCTTTCGTGATTATTATTATTATTAATGAATAGGTGACTCAATATATTATTATTATTATTCATGTCACTTAAGAGGTTATTATTATTAATGGACCGGTCACTTGCGCCAAAAAAAATGTATATTAAGATATCTGTCGCAATTACAAACATTTCACTGATCAACCAACGACATCATTACAGTTATTATTATGACAATTATTATTAATCTGACCGCTATGATTTAACATCGTCCTTACATTGTTATTATTATTATCGGTTGCATATTATCATTTAGATTCCCGTTTAACATCTTTATCAACGCTCATTTAATTAAGGCGGTCCAATCCTTTATCTGCAATATTTATTATTATTATTATTATCACGACATCATGATTGTTCTCGCTCGTCATTACAATGAATACAATATACGACCATCTATGTGGAATCTGAACTCTCATTATCCTTAGATCCGTTGTATCTCAACGAATAGCTGTGCAGTCTATTTATTTCGTACATGCTGTCACGGGTTCGAATTCTACCCGCTGCGTAACTCAGTATTTCTCTGTGACACTGCCCGTACATTTTACACTCATTTCAATATCCTAAGTGTCTCTCGTACGGAATTTATTTTCCTCTCTATCTCAATATTCCTTGATTCATTTATTTCTCACAGAATTATCAACTGACTTATTTATTCATTTCTGACATTGTACGACCTTTTATTATCTGACTGCAGATTCTTTCACATTTTCTATCTCATTTTGATCTACGCTTTAGTTCATTCTCCACAAATAATCGTAACATCTTGAAATTATATTTACCAAATTTTGACAATCATGGTCTCGTAATATTAGCCCTACGGGTTCCGGCTAATGAATCGCAACTTTAAAACGCGACATTTATACGTAAAAAAAAATTGGACCATAATTTAAACCACCCGTTCATTTACATGTACGGATTATTAACACCGATCTACATTTCAATATTATTAATTGACCAAATTAAATTATCACGCACTTTAATTCCGAATTAAAAACGACATCCCGTCATTAAATGATTCCCAATAAACTCAACACTTGATCACATAAATTATTATTATCTCCAAATCATATTTAAAAAAAAATATCTTCTTTAAAAAAATAGTTATATTATTTATTTATTATTATTATTATTAAAAAAAATAATAATTTCGCCTGTTATACGGTAGTCCACTCGTAATATGTTTAACGCATAACTCCTTGTACAAACTCGATTTATTCTGGCACTAAACACTCCAGATATGATTTACTTTGAATATTATTATATTAATCGCATCTCACAAATTTAACAACTTCACTTTGAAAATATGACCATATTAATTACAACAAAACACACTTGGTATGGCGAAGCTGGATTTTCCTTCCATGTCATTAAACGGCTCGTTAAAATTGACAACATAAAAGCACATATCGGGTCTTATTTAACTAGCATAACCAAAATCAAACGTACAGAAAATTATTGACTACAAAGAAAATATGAATGCATGCATGACTTAACGTACTACACTATATATACAAATTTACATCTCCAACAAACTGAATACATAAAAGACCCGATTATTTACATTATTATGATTTACTACTGTCCGTGCTACAAATTTAGGATGGGGTCGTTAAGCGACCCATCTTGTTACAGAAGGTAACCAAGTATAATCAAATTATTCCCATTTTTCCCATCACGATAACATTTCCCAAATATTATTTACAGTTTAGTACTCATCTTAGTTATCGGTATTCCATTACAGCTTTGCAGACGAGAGGCTCCATCCGGCCCCTCTCTGCGTTTTACTCCTCCATTCTTGATGGCGTAGTTTCACAAAAGATTTCCTGGCACATTATCATTTTACACTCATATCTTGATTACCACAAACCTTCACCATTTACAACGTTAACACTGTATACTTTAACTTGGATACAACAAATTTCTATCCTAGACCCAAGAATTTAATATATTTACACTATTTAATCTTCGTCCACCTACCGCACAATGGACCTGGACACGTACGACGAGGTGTCAACTATTACGCCCGTCGCGATACGCCCGATTTATACGGCATTCTTGACGTGTTCATGACATCGGTTCGGTATAGCTAAGTACAGGCTACTACTTCCTTAAAGTACTGTTCGTCACACAGTCTATTATGTACGTACTTATGGTGATATATTTTATACTACTCTCTTGCAGTGTAATTACTTTACATCACTGATATTCACAAATGACAAACACTGTCCTACGTTAACTATTTCTAATTCCTGTTGCTTGAGCGCGATCACATTTTACAAACACTGGCGGATGCTCGCGCCATTAAATGACTGTACGTCCGTAGGATTCTAAGTTAGCGGCGACCAACAGTTCAGCTCCCGATATTCAATTCACGTGTGCTGGCGACCGTCAATTCAGCTCCAACGATTCAAGACAAGTGTGCTGGCGAGGATCCCTTGCCCCGTATATATGGATGAAGCCTTTTTCCCGCGGATTCGTTGACGTCATACCCCTGAGGGAGGGGGTGGATTTTTAATATCGGTACTTGCACTCCGAATTGGAAGTTAAAATTTACATCAAATTAATCCACTCCGCTAGCATATCTGCTGGATAAAATATGAACTCCTGGTGATCACAGATTTAGGAGATATGGGTGGATTTAGCTCCTCACATTTCGCGCCTTCGTAAGCGTCCCTGACAACGTGGTCTTCTTTCAGCCAATGAGATTCAAGCTGTCTGGTTTCCAAGAAATCCAGCCTTCGATTTATTTAATTTGCTAATAAGTATTGATTATTTTTCCATGCGTGACATCTAATAAATCCAGTACACCCATCCGTGTACTCATAATAATTTATTACTGATTACTTTTGTGGTTACGAAAATATCTCATCCATCATTCCTTAAGATGGTATCACTGAGTCTCCCATCAAATTTTTACTATTGGCCGGCAAGCGGTCACGTGATTTAAATCTCCACCTGCTCGAACTTAGGCTAGCGAACGTACACTCAACCGCTGTAATTTTCCATGACCTCCCGGAATTTCCGTCCTACCAAAAATATCCCAAGGTATTACTCATGTTGTGAGTTTCCTTTGTATGACTCTCCCCCTTCCTCTTTCTGACCAAGACTTATTTGTGGACTCTGTATTTCCTTGTACGCCAACTAATGATATTCCCTGCTGTGAAGTAGCTAAAAGTTGTCGTGTTGAGCTAATCCGTCAGGCTCCAGTCTGTCGTCCTTCCTTCGCTCTGATTTTGACATTACATAAACGAAATATTTTCAACGTCCCTTCTGTATTTCAATAAATGTACCATATTATTTTACCGATCAAATCATGACTGACTATGGGCCTAAGTCACTCGGGTTCATCTTCCTCTTGCCCAGGTAAAAAAATCTAGTGAGTATCATGAGATTTTTTTATGATGTGTCCATATCATCACTATCATGATTTGACATCGGATCCTCTGTTCTGCGACGGCTATTGATTTCGTCTCTCAACATCTGGTTCCTGAACCTTAACTCCTCGTTCTGTCTTTCGATTTGATGGATCGTATTTACAAATTCCTGCACGTCTCTGTCTATCTCTCCACACTCTGGACATGGCCTTGCTTCAATTGGTGTATGGATTACTTGGACTTCTTCTTCCCTTCCGTCATCTTCTTCATCCTCTTCTTCGACCTCATCTTCTTCCGGCTCGTCATCTGCTTCCTCTCGTTCATCCTCTGCTTCCCTGTGGTCTGCTGGCGTGTGGTAAAGCTTTAAATTTGCAGCGTTATAGATGTTCTCTGAACTTCCATCCAAGCTCTGAACTTTGTAAGCATTGTTGTCATAAGTTTGTATAATCTTGAAAGGTCCCACGAACAATTTACAAAACTTGTGGTACACCTTCTGCTCTGGGTTAGATACACTAGGCTTCTTCACTAGAACGAGCTCGCCAACCCTCAACGGACGGTGGAATCGCTTATTCCTCAGCCTTCTCAATCGTCGTTCTGCTTGTGCCTCCAAATGTTCCCGTGTCTTTCTGATACAAATTTCGCTGGATACGCGTGGATCTGCAGGACATGCTACTGCATTATGCCATGGCCTGGCCGGATATCTGTTAAAGTGCACCACTTCCGGTATCTGGCCTGTTGCTTCGTGGATCGTGGTGTTAATACATTTAGTTATAATGGGCACCACGTCAATCCACCGCCAATGTGCCTCGGAACAATAGATCCTGCAAAATTTTGCAATCTCTCGCATGATCCTCTCTGATGGATTCGATTCGGGATGGCGAATCGAACTAAGTACATGCTGAATGTCTAGTTGTCGTAATTGATTTGCAAACGCAGCAGATGTGAACTGACTACCATGATCAGTAAGGATCTTCTTAGGCTTCCCCATCTGTGGAATGATATGTGAAGTAATTCCTCGTAGTACAGTTTTAGAATTTGCCTTTTGCAGCGGATACAAGGCTACCAATTTAGAGAATACATCTAAACTAACAAGGATGAATTGGTTTCCCCTACGGGCCTTGGGGAGTGGTCCGTACAGGTCCATTGCGAATATCTCGCGGGGTTCAGTAGGTAACAGTGGGCGCGGAGATTGCTTAAGTAAATACGGATTAGGTTTAATCCTTTGGCAGACGTCACATGATCGTAGTACATTTCGGACTGTTTGGTTCATCTTGGCCCACACGAATGTCTCTTGGATAGTTGCCAAAACCTTCCCTATACCTCCGTGTCCAATGACCCGGTGTACATGGTTGACTACCGGTACTTGCATTTCAGATGGTATGACTATGCGAAGTTTCGTGTGTTCCTCATCCAAAAACTTATGAAGAACCCCATTCAAATAATGGTAGCTCGCTGATAATTTACTAGCTCTGTCATACTGTGGATTGTCTGGCTGCAATGTTTTGTTAAAGAACTCTATCATCAAGTTAGTGAACCCATCTCTCTTCTGTATCGCTCCGATGTCCTTCAGATTCCTTAAGACCTCCTGGTCCTCTTCTATCAACTCAATTTGGTGGATTACGACTTCCTCCGGGTTCGGATGTCGACTCAATGTGTCTGCCAAAATATTGAGTTTCCCGGGGCAATGTTCGACTGTTAGATCAAATTGCTGGATAAATAATGCCCAGCGGCTAACCCTCTCGCTTGCCATATTGGTTTTCATAATGAACGTCAGCGCTTTGTGATCGGTACGGATAACAATCTGAAAACCATACACGATCTTCTTCCAATATTGCAAAGCGCTCACGATAGACAGCATTTCCAATTCCGTGATAGTGTACTTTATCTCATGTTTCCGCAATTTCCGGCTCATGAAGGCAATATAGGTTTTTATGCTTGGATCATCGGGGTTTTCCTGCAGTAATACGGCTCCTATACCTATGGTTGAGGCATCTGTTTGAATTATGAATTTGAGACTGAAATCAGGGTATCCGAGCTTAACATTATGCAGTAATCGTTGCTTGGTCTGAGCGAACGCCTCATCACAAGTATGGTCCCACTTCCATCGATTATTTTTCTTAAGCAGGTCCTGCAATAGTGCTACTACGGTTGTGTAATCAGGGCAATGATCAGCGAAGAATTGACACATTCCCAGGAACTGTCGAACATGTTTTACTTTAGTAGGCTTAGGAAACATCCTAATGGCCTCAATTTTGACTGGGTTTGGTCGTACACCATCTCCATCTACAAGGTGACCCAAAAATAACAC
The DNA here is from genome assembly GCF_040414725.1 of Anabrus simplex. Classification (NCBI taxonomy): domain Eukaryota; kingdom Metazoa; phylum Arthropoda; class Insecta; order Orthoptera; family Tettigoniidae; genus Anabrus; species Anabrus simplex. The sequence continues at coordinate 921,277,114 of NC_090266.1, read as the reverse complement.
CTCCTTCTGACAAAAATGTGATTTCGATAGGTTGACCTTGAAGTTATGCCTTCCTAAATCGGTGAGGACTTCATTAATATTTTCCAAGTGTTCCGAAAGTGTTCTTGTAGCTACCAAGATATCATCCACATACATGATAGTCGCCTCTTTGACCTTTGGACTTAGATTGCGGTCAAGAGCTCGAATGAGTACCGAACCCGCATTCTTAATACCGAACGGGAGACGATTAAAAACATAAGTCTGTTGATCGAATAAGAATCCCGTCAACAACTTAGATTTAGCTTCCAACAGTATATGATGAAACGATGACGTCAGGTCAAAAGTGGTAAAATATTCCATATCTTTAAATCTCTTCAGGATCTCTTTAATAGGCGGGGCCTGCTCATACTCTGGGACTAATCTCTCGTTGATAGCACGTGCATCAAGGCAAATGCGCACTGATCCGTTCGGTTTCCTCACTATCACTAAAGGATTTAAAAATGGCGTCGGTGACTTCGAAATCAATCCACTTGCTTCCATTTCTCTAATAGCTTCGCGGACTTGGGGATAGAATTTCTCGGCAATTGGATATAATTTCTTCTTATACGGGGACCAATCATTCACGTTTAATTCGTATTCAAAATTTTCAATTTTTCCAGGTTTTGAGCCAAACGTGTCGCTATGCTTTGTTAAAATTTTGAATAAATCTTCCTTCCCCTCGGGACCTATTACAGCTGCATTAACTTTATCTGCTATAACCTTCCCACAGTTGATTTCACCTTCCTGCAATTCTGCCGCAAACAGTTTATAATCATCAGAGGTCACATGATCATCCGTCTCACTCATGACACTTTCGTCCGTCCTAAGCGGATTCACGACTTCGGTGTTCCAAATTTCTTCATGCTCTCCTATCTCCGACTGAGGGTTCATGGTTGTATCCTCAATACCTTCCCTGTGCTTAAATCTGACAGAGTTATCCCCCATATCAATCACAGCCTGGTATTCAGTCATAAAATCGGCCCCTAGGATCAAGTTATAGTTGATTTTATTCATGATAATAAATGTATGAGCAAATTTTGAATTTCCAATTTCGATGTCCAATAATGCCTGGTTCTTACATATGACGGATTTATCCTGGATAATTCCACGAATCTTCAAATTTGAAACTGGGATAATCGGGATGTTTACTTTGGATTGTAGTTCATTTACCAGAACTTGGGATACTACTGATACGCTGGCGCCTGTATCAATGAGTGATCGAACCCTCACGTGGTTGATCCTAGTATATATCACTGGTAGTCTCTTAATTTCCTTTGAAATTTGGATTTCGGGATCGTCAATTAATTCGTCAGAGGTCACAACCCATGTATCGACCTCTGCGATGATCCATTCTTCAGTTAAAATTCGGCGTTTTTTTTTTCGCCCCGAGCCGTTCTTCAGATTCGAACGTCGGTGCATTCGGGTTCAGGTCGCTGCCCCTTTTCCTTGCTCTTTGGAACTGCAAGCTCTCCGCTCCTGTCGCTTCCTCATCACGGCCCCGATCATGGATCGCCTCCTTCCATTTTCTCTTGTTCAGCTCTTCTATATACCGCCTAGACTCTTGGTATCTGTCATCCTTCTCCTGACGAGATCCTCCCTGGTAATATCTCGGGTTCCCTTGACTCCTAGCTGGATACGGCCTATAATTATTTCTCTGGAATCCCCGGTATCCCCTGTCGGCTCGAAAGTTCCCTTGGTTGGTTTGCCGGTTGCCTTCCGCAAAATTCCTTGGTTTCGTCCATTGTCGCGGCTTCCACTCCGTATTATATGCTCGACGAGGTTCCGGATCAGTACTAGTTCCCTGGTTCTTTGTACTCGTGGTCTTCGGTTCGATTGTCCGTTCGATATTATTCACCTGTTGGTCCCTGCTCCTAATTTGTCTTGGGTTCGAATGATGCGTTGTGAGGTCTAATTGACGTAATAAAGCCTCCGCATCGACAGCTGTCTGGACATTTGACGCTATCATCATTCGTTGGACCTCGAATGGCAATTGTTTTCCAATGGCGCTAATCAATTCTGTTTCGCTCATTGGATTATCAAGCTCCCGTAGCTTGTGAAATTGTGCCACAAAGTAATCAGAGAATTTCGTGGGTGAAGATGTTGAATATCGTCTGGAGTATACTTCCAGCCTTAACTCCTGCTGTTCCTGAATACTCCAGAACTTTTGGAGAAAAGCCCGCCGAAATCCTTCAAAATCTTCAAAAGTATACAAGAAAGCCCTGAACCATACAGCTGGTGCCCCGTCTAGGAATTTCTCGACCGTTCGCAGTTGTCGCTCTACTGGTATTTTATTCTCATTGATATAACCGGCGATTTCCCGGATGAAACCTTTCGGGGTGATATGCCCACGGGCATCGAACTTTGGTGGCTTGTCATCAGACATCTTAATGACGTGTACCACCGATGTCGGGATAGCATTTGATGACGTAGACGACCCATCTCTGTTTTCAAACTTGAAACCGTGTGTGTCAGTTTGGGATAGGCCCCCTTTCTTATGAATCCCCTGGTTATCATGGGGTTCGTATTCGCGATATTGGAGGTTAAAATCTTGGCTAGACGCTGATGGTTCAAACCTAGCCTTCAACATCTCCAAGTCTTTTCGGATGTCATCCATTCCGTCGGGATTACAACTGGCTATTTCTTTTGTGCCGGAATTTTGCCCATTATACGCCTTGCATTGTTCTAACAAGCGAACTTCCGTGTCGGCGAATGATTGGCCCTGTTCAATTAAGTCTTCCGTCCGCTGGAATAACGCTAAGTTTGCGTCTTCGCACTTAGTTATTCTCTGGCTACGGTCTTCTAAACTTATAGTTAGTTCTTCGACTTTGTTTTTCAGTCCTGCAACGATCACAAGTGTACGTGCGGCTTCCCCACGTAACTCGTTCATGCCCTTGTCATGCTTGTCCAAGGTGCCAGCTATCTGCGCGCATTTTTCTTCTACTTGTCCCCGGACGATGTCATTCTCCTTCCGGCATTCATCCCGAATTTCCTCTATGTGTGATTCTATGTCTTTTCTGTCAGTTAATCGTAGAGCGGCGAGTTCCTTGACACTAGCGTTCAATTTTTCCTTAATGTCTGCGCGTTCCATTTGAGCCTCATCTCTAACGCGGTCAACCTTTTCATTAACGATGGTAATGTACGCATCCATGTGCACCTTTAATTCATCCTTCGCGAAGTGACATGCTTCCTGGACTTGAGTTAATTTGTCCTTAAGTTCCTGTCCCATCGCTACGCTCGCGGCCTGAACTGCATCTATTTGTGCCTTGAGTTCTGTTTTATTAACTTCGCACGCAGCCTGTACTTGGTCTATTTTGTTTTCTAATGAAACACTATTAACCTTCATTTGTTCTGCAAGTTCATGTTTAGTTGAAACATTATCAGCCTGCATTTGATCAACTTTATTTTCTAATGAAACACTATGAGCCTGCACTTGATCAACTTTAATTTCTAATGAAACACTATTAGCCTGTACTTGATCGAACCTACGTTCCATTGCAATATTATTCAAAGCCAACGCTTGCATTAAGTCCTCTAACGTGAGAGCTTTCATCTCTCCCTGTCCTTCTACCACTATGTCCTGGGATCGCTCCCCACCGTCGTCAGACATTATAACCTTTCTTGAGAAAGCAAAAGGGCCGATCGGCCCCTCACCTTGCTGCACACGAAGGAATACGCTATAGTCGTTCTCTTCAATCCTCATGCTATAGACGAGGTTAATTTTATAATTTCAAACACACACATAGCTATGTCTGACCTCAACAGGCTGAAACTTGGTTTCTTCCGAACATCGTAACTTTAGTCTATTCATAAATAGTCGTTCTCTTCAATCCTCATGCTATAGAAGAGGTTAATCTTATAATTTCAAACTCACAGCCATGTCCGACCTCTATACATTGAAACTTGGTTTCTTCCGAACATCGTAACTTTCGCCTAATCTCTATCGGTCGTTCTCTTTTCAGATGTTCTCCTGCTGCGAGGAATGTAATGTAACGTTTACAAGGCGAGATAACTTCATGCGCCATATGAAATCAAAAACCCTAGAATAACATCTGCTTTACGTAAAGTTTGTAGTGTGTATTGCACCCGTCCACCTCCCGAGTCCCAGACTAGCATTTATCTCAGGGGTGTCGGTTCATTATTTAAATCATCAAATATAAATATAACGGCATAATAGAACACGGGGATGAACGGAGCAACTTAAAATTAAAAGGGGGGAAGGCTCGATTGTAACTTGAATTTAAGGACTCCATGATAGGACTAGGAAGTGACTATTACTTTAAAAAGGGCATCATCTAACTACAATAAAAAGATTATGAGAGTGGTTTCCTTTGAAATAATTTGCCAGAAGGAGCGGTTTATTACGCCATTTGACGTATGAAACTTTGATACACTTGGCTACAATATTTGAATTTCCACGCATGTTACATATATAAATCACTTGCCATACCGCAAGTGGTATCAATATCTTGCTGTGTTGCTTCTGAAATAAAATGACATTTTGGAGGTATAATTTACGGATCGATTCCATTTGAATCGAACCGTCACTCAAAGATATAGCTTCCTTCTATCGGGAGCCCGAGCATAACCCATGTTACGGTCGGCTTCCCGATTTAACTAAGATGACGTACTCCGGCTATATACATTTTTCCGAGACCGGTACTCGGACTGGGTAATGTTTCTCGTGAAATGCGAAAACTGGATTCCACGGACAGTCCCTATCTTACGATATCCAGCTGATGCCATACCACTGAATTAGCATTTATATTTTATTTACATGTGATCTGAATTGTTACCAGTTAGCCTCAGTAGACTACTGCCACAGATGAGATAACGAGAAGCGGTGGGAAAATTACCGTGCTAGTGACCCCCCTCGCATCGCGAGTGAAGTAAACAAACACGCCAAGTATGACTGTCACATCGTCCCATGCGGAAACCGTACAAAAACGAGGTACCAAATGACTCTAATATTATCACTCTCGTTATTCAAACATACGAATAGAGGGATGTTGTCACCAAACAAATAACTCCACGATCGACGGAATATTCATGAAATTATCATCCTCGAAATTATTATTATTATTATTATTCAACGGTTCCTGGCACTGTCACGTTTGATTAATATCATCATTATTATGCGGGATGCAAACACCAATGGTTATTACTGTTATTATTATTATATCCCTTTCGTGATTATTATTATTATTAATGAATAGGTGACTCAATATATTATTATTATTATTCATGTCACTTAAGAGGTTATTATTATTAATGGACCGGTCACTTGCGCCAAAAAAATATATATTAAGATATCTGTCGCAATTACAAACATTTCACTGATCAACCAACGACATCATTACAGTTATTATTATGACAATTATTATTAATCTGACCGCTATGATTTAACATCGTCCTTACATTGTTATTATTATTATCGGTTGCATATTATCATTTAGATTCCCGTTTAACATCTTTATCAACGCTCATTTAATTAAGGCGGTCCAATCCTTTATCTGCAATATTTATTATTATTATTATTATCACGACATCATGATTGTTCTCGCTCGTCATTACAATGAATACAATATACGACCATCTATGTGGAATCTGAACTCTCATTATCCTTAGATCCGTTGTATCTCAACGAATAGCTGTGCAGTCTATTTATTTCGTACATGCTGTCACGGGTTCGAATTCTACCCGCTGCGTAACTCAGTATTTCTCTGTGACACTGCCCGTACATTTTACACTCATTTCAATATCCTAAGTGTCTCTCGTACGGAATTTATTTTCCTCTCTATCTCAATATTCCTTGATTCATTTATTTCTCACAGAATTATCAACTGACTTATTTATTCATTTCTGACATTGTACGACCTTTTATTATCTGACTGCAGATTCTTTCACATTTTCTATCTCATTTTGATCTACGCTTTAGTTCATTCTCCACAAATAATCGTAACATCTTGAAATTATATTTACCAAATTTTGACAATCATGGTCTCGTAATATTAGCCCTACGGGTTCCGGCTAATGAATCGCAACTTTAAAACGCGACATTTATACGTAAAAAAAAATTGGACCATAATTTAAACCACCCGTTCATTTACATGTACGGATTATTAACACCGATCTACATTTCAATATTATTAATTGACCAAATTAAATTATCACGCACTTTAATTCCGAATTAAAAACGACATCCCGTCATTAAATGATTCCCAATAAACTCAACACTTGATCACATAAATTATTATTATCTCCAAATCATATTTTAAAAAAAATATCTTCTTTAAAAAAAATAGTTATATTATTTATTTATTATTATTATTATTAAAAAAAATAATAATTTCGCCTGTTATACGGTAGTCCACTCGTAATATGTTTAACGCATAACTCCTTGTACAAACTCGATTTATTCTGGCACTAAACACTCCAGATATGATTTACTTTGAATATTATTATATTAATCGCATCTCACAAATTTAACAACTTCACTTTGAAAATATGACCATATTAATTACAACAAAACACACTTGGTATGGCGAAGCTGGATTTTCCTTCCATGTCATTAAACGGCTCGTTAAAATTGACAACATAAAAGCACATATCGGGTCTTATTTAACTAGCATAACCAAAATCAAACGTACAGAAAATTATTGACTACAAAGAAAATATGAATGCATGCATGACTTAACGTACTACACTATATATACAAATTTACATCTCCAACAAACTGAATACATAAAAGACCCGATTATTTACATTATTATGATTTACTACTGTCCGTGCTACAAATTTAGGATGGGGTCGTTAAGCGACCCATCTTGTTACAGAAGGTAACCAAGTATAATCAAATTATTCCCATTTTTCCCATCACGATAACATTTCCCAAATATTATTTACAGTTTAGTACTCATCTTAGTTATCGGTATTCCATTACAGCTTTGCAGACGAGAGGCTCCATCCGGCCCCTCTCTGCGTTTTACTCCTCCATTCTTGATGGCGTAGTTTCACAAAAGATTTCCTGGCACATTATCATTTTACACTCATATCTTGATTACCACAAACCTTCACCATTTACAACGTTAACACTGTATACTTTAACTTGGATACAACAAATTTC